>NC_137054.1:61303478-61539897 GCF_032717465.1 Coenobita brevimanus
ACTCTGATTATGGGGAGGATGACTTGTGTAGCTTAAGAGTACATAGAGGTAGAAACAAGAGTGAGCCACCACTGAGGGAAGTAAGCTGCTACACCTGCTTGTATAAAAACTTCCTTAATGCATTATTGCTAAATCTTAACAGCTACACATAGTCACTGCTCACATACCTAACACGCGATCAGAAAGAGCAAAATTAGTCATAACATGGCCCTTTTTTTTTTTTTTTTTTTTAGTCCAAGACATGGTCAAAATGTGATTATGACAAACATTACGCGGGTGGAAAAATTGCCCATTTCTTAAAAGAACTTACGACACTGCTACGATAGTGAAAATGTGGCCTGAAGCTAAAAATAATGGAATATTTAGTCATTACATGAGACAACTGGTCAAAACATGGTAAAAAACAGACAAAACATGGGCAGATTTAGTCATAGCGTGCGTTGCATCTGCCCGTGACATATGCATGTCACATGTCTGCGCAGGGTGTCGTCACAGTCTACTGAGCATTCCTGTGCCACTCCAGTCAACTCTCTCCCCTCTACCTCCACACATGCCATGTGTTAACTTTGCTCTTTTTTTTGGTCACCTGACCCAGCCTAACCATGCTGCCCTATCATGACTCAGCAAGACAGTGGAAGAGTTTGACCCAGGAGCAGAAGCTTGACATGAGCAAGCAGAAGGAGAGAGGAGAATGTAACTATGCCATTGCCAAAAAGTGCCAAGCTGACAAGTCAGCTTTTCGTCTGATCCAGCTCTTGTTACGATGGAAAGTACGTGGTCATGTACTGCAACCGACGGAAGGGAAGAGTTCCAATCAGCTCTATAAATGTATGAAGGACTCTGTGCAGCCGGCGTGGCCAGAGGACTATGCTGGGGACCAGTAGTAATCCTACCCTGCCTTGGAACCCCCTCCCCCTCCCCCCAGGAAGCCCACAAACTCTTCAGTTCAAGGTGAGGAATCCTCCAGTGTTTGTAAATAATGAAGTCATTTTTAGGTGGGTAAATATCATGGGAAAAATCCTGGAAAATTGCCCCAGAAGGTGAAGTTGGGACTGGCTTGGGTACTATGAAACCCATTAATATGTAAACATACTGCTGTATAATGTGGAATTTTCATAAAGCAGGATCTGCCAAGAGCAATATTCGCACGTCATGTGAGGAGTGACTATATTATTTTTTTCTACTAAAGACTTGATTACCTGAATGTACACAAATTTCTCACAATAAAAATAAGGGTCTTGTATACTTTCTGCAACATTTAAAACTTATGAAAAAGTTCTTGCAAAGAACCTACCTATCTATCTATTGCCAGACACTTTAATCCCGTAAGGGATGGCCACAAACAAATTGCCTCCATGTTGCCCTGTCCCCTGCCATTTCACTGCCCCACTCCCAGCTCACACTCCCCTCTCTCATATACCTCTCCACTCCATCCCTCTGCCTCATCCTTGGCCTTACCCTTCGTCTCCTTCTCTCTACCTCACTCATATACACTCTCCTCATCAGTCTTACTCTCCATCCTCTCCACATGGCCAAACCACCTCAGTGTGTTTCTCCTAACACTTCCTATCACATAAACATCCACATCACAATGCTCCTTCACTTCCTCATTTGTCAGTCTGTCTCTCCATGTGACTCAACATGCTCCTCTCAGATAACTCATTTCCACTGCTCTCACTCTTGACTTGTGTCCCTCCAACAAGATCCAAGCTTCACTTCCATACATTAGAGTTGGTTTCATAATACTGTCATGCAGTAACATTTTCACTCCCATGCTCACTTCCCTGTATCTTATCACTAATTTCAAGGAACCAGTAACCTTCCTTCCTTGATGTACTTTTTCAAGCACTTCAGCCTCTAAACTTCCAACCTTATTCATCACACTACCCAAGTACTTAAATGCACTCACATTTTCCATTTCCTTCTCATCCAACCTCACTGTACATTCACTAACATCATTTCTCTCGAAAACCATAACTTTACTCTTCCCTAAATTCACCTTTAGATTCGGTTTCTTACACACTCTTCCAAACTCATCCACCAGGCCTTGCAGCTCCCCTTCGTCTTCAATTAACAACATAGTATCATTTGCAAACAACAGTACAGAGAGAGTCTAAACACTGCCCTCTCTCAGGAGGGCCACTCCAACATCCACTACCTTACCTTGTATCTATTTTATAACCCTATCCATATACAGATTGAACAACCAGGGAGACATGACACATCCCTGTTTCAACCCAACCTTCAAATAGAAAAATTCATTCAGTCCACTATCCACACGCATTGCAGCCTTAGCATCCTCATACATACTCTTCATGGCATTTGACAACGTTCCATTTACTCCATTTATTCTTAATACTTTCCACAATCCTTATCTATCCATCCTGTCAAATGCATTCTCCAAATCCATGAAGGTCACATGCAACTTCTTTCTCTTCTCTAGAAACCTTTCCACTAAAGACTTAAGAATGAATATCTGACCTATACAACCTCTTTCCTTCTAAAAACATCCGTGTTCTTCTCAGGCCAGGCTCTCTGTTATTTCCCTAATTCTGTCAATAAGTATCCTACCATATACTTTTCCTATTACACTAAGAAGACAAATGGCCCTATGATTATCACACACTTCTTCTCCTTTTCCTTTGTACAGGGGAACAATTATACCTGACTTCCAATCCTCCGGGACTCTACCTTCCTCCCAGGCCAATCTGCATTTCTCCCAGATCTATTCTACTACTATCTCTTCCCCATGCTTCAGCATTTCACCACACACTCCATCAATTTCTAGGGCTTTCCCCATTTTGACTTTCTTCATTGCTTCCACAACTTCCAACCTACTGATTTCATCCTCTCTTCTCACATCCCTCTGTCTCCCAGCCACTTAAACTCGCATTACTTTCATCTCTGTGTTCAACAGTTCCCTAAAGTGTTCTTTTCCATCTGTTCATTTTTTCTCCCTTGTCCACTAGTATCTACCATATTTATCTTTCACTCCCAACTAACTTCTTTGACACCCTGTCTAACTCACTTTACCTCTTTCTAGAACACTCTCTTACATTCCCTCCACTTTACACTCAAATTCCTTCCAAATTCCTCATCCACTCTCTTCTTACTCTCTCTTACTGATTTTTTCACCTCTTTCTTCCTCTCTCCATATAACTCTCTCTTCTGTTTCTCAACTTCTTCCACACCCGTTTCTCATCCACTCACTATATGCTTTCTTCTTTTGTGCCATAGCCTGTCTCACCTCTTCATTCCACCATGCTGTTCCTTGCACCCCCTTTCATCTTCTCTTCTCCCCACACACCACATCACATGCTGCATAGATTTTTCTGTGAATATCTTGCACACACCTTCCATGTCCCCCATCTGCTCCAATCCACATTTACTCAACCCTCCTCTGCTTCTCACTTATATTCTGCCTTTTTTCCATCCTCGTGTAACCCTTCCACCCTCCTTGTATGCACTACTTCCTCCTGTCCTTCCCTTCTTCTATTCCTCCATTTCATTTGAACCCTGATTCTCACCACCACCAAGTGGTAGTCAAAAAGGTCACTCCCCGAACCTCTATATGCTCTTGCATCCACAACACAGCTCTCATCTTATCATCCACACACACATAATCAATCACTGCTTTCCGTTCATTCAGTTCACCACCCACCCTTCTTATCACTTGCCACGTATACCTGTGGCTCATTTTGTGCCTGAAGAGCGTATTGGCTATCAACAACCCCCTCCCTGCACACATGTCCTCTAGAACACTGCCATTCTCATCCACCTCTGAAGGCACACCCCTCACCAACTACTCCATTCACCTTCACACTCCCTACTTTTCCATTCATATCTCCAATCATCAACACTCTCTCATTTCTTTCAAACTTTTACATGGATGCTTCCACATTTGTCCAGAACTCTTCTTTCACTCTGCTTGCACGATCTTGCGTTGGCGCATACACACACACCATAGCCCACATTTGTAGTCTAACTTTCAATCTTACCCACACAATCCTTGATCCAACTGATTCCCACTCTCTTCTTATATTCTCCTTCCATCTCTTGCACACAACAATACATACTCCTTCTTTTGCCCTCTTGTTCTTATTCACTCATGCACATATTCCCCATCCACACTCTCATTCTCTCACACTCTGACCTCTCCATTTAGTTTCAGTTAATCCACATACAACCACTTTTGCAAACTCAAGCACCTGGACAATCTCTCTCTCTTTCACTTCATCATTTGCATTCCTTACATTCCATGTCGCAATCTGTACCATGACCATTGTTTGGTCCTTTGTCGTCACCCGTTGGTCAGTCCTGGTCTGAGGCTTCTTGCTCGTATTATTAGTTAGTTGTTTTCCACAGAGGGGCACTAACCCTCCATCAACCCACTTGTTGTCAAATGGAACACATATTGTTTGGTTATTAGGTTACCACCCAGCATTGTAAATCATTTCCTGGTTTACAGGAAATAATTTGGCTTCCCACTCAATGTAGAGCTACCCTAAAAGTAGAGTACCGCTACACTAAGTGGGTGGATGATGGGCGCCCCCAAGTGATCACTCACATAACACCAAAACTACATCTCCTTTGCTTTGGTCTCTTTATAGACTTTGTGACTGATTTCTATACATTCACATTATTCAGTTTCTGTCTGTGAACATGACATATAGCAACGTGATTCATACCAGTATGTATCTCTGTTGGTGTAGATCTCATCCATCTTTTCAGGGAATGTTGATGTTGATCAACCTGTCTGTCTGGCTGAGCAGACCCATTAACCACAGGCATGAAACTGCCCTAGCAGGGCCATCCCATGCAGTGAACTGATGCTTCCTTGCAAATGACAATGCCTTGCCACAGCAAGGTGAAAAGTGTGGAGGTTTGGTTATTGGGTGGCTCCAGCATTTATGTCTCCACCCAGCTGACAAGGGCACCAAAGTAGACTCCACTTTATCCCATGATCTGGTTATACAGTTACTATCCAGGACTGGCACTGGCTCCCTTGGTTGGGGGAAACCATTAGACTTGCCACTTAATGGAAAGCCAATGAAAGTGGCAAGAAGAATAAAAAGTGGCAGGAAGGGAAGAAAGTAGGACAAGATGAAAGCAGACACCGAAGTAGAATGATAAAAGTAAAAAAGCATTGCACTTTTTGCAGGAAAACTCCAACTGCAGTATGATTATATTGGATATCCTCCCAGTGTGGTTGTAAGGGATCCTCAGTCCCTCCCCCCAGTAGTCTATGCCCATGATAATTCCATTCATTCAGGCTTTTTTACATATTTCCAACAAACATTTCATTCCACTATTTCCAATTTTTCAAACACTTCACAGTATTTTCATTTCTCCAAGTGTCTCACTTTCCAGTACCACATTCCTTCACTGCACACCAAATCCAATTATGTTTATTACCACTCCATTCTCCAATTATGTTTATTACCACTCCATTCTCACCATTCTCATCCTTTCAAAATATTCTTTCCACTTGCTTCTTCCTTCATTTCCATTTATTGGCATTCTTTAATTTTCCATCCCTCATACAAATAAAATACAGCAGACATCTAATCAATAATCAAACATACATATTCCAACACTGATAAGCTCACTTCTGGACAGGTTCCAAGGTTTCTGGCATCATCAGGTGACAGTCTCCTGACTGTTTATCAATCATTATATTTCCCTGGTGTTCATTTTTGTTTTTTTCTATCCACCGATCTATCTACTGCCAGATGCCTTAGTCTCGTAAGGGGTGGCCACAAACAAATCGCCTCCATGTTTCCCTGTCCCTCGCCATGTCACAGCCATGCTCCCAGCTCACATCCCAGTCTCTCATATACCTCTCCATCAGCAAACGAGAATAGCCCAACTACAGCATCAGTTGTTCCCGAGACAAAAACACAGTGTCGGCAGAATTGTCTAACCATCACACATATAGTGTAGTTTTTATTATTCAAACACTGATCAGGTGACTCCAGCTGACTGCACCAGCATTTGAATCCTGGCTCTGATGAGCCTAAGGTTTATTTCTACTAACCGCTTGTCAACTGCAATATCAGCCAGCACCAGCAGTTTTCTGATATTTGTTACGGAAGGCTAGAATATCTCTAAAATGATAGGTGGGGTATCAACTATCCATTCACTTAACACTTTCACATTGGGTGGCACATCAATGTGCCACTAAGCAAATGTCCATAGCCATCGGGTGGCACGTATAGGTGTTCTGGACTTTTTGTATTTGCGTGCCAGTATTGGGGGCCCAATTGTAGTTCAGTATCAGTAGGTGGCAAAACTGAGGTGTTGCCATCATGGGAGGACTATTTTATTGTCTATTTATTTCATCACGTAACAGAAGCGTGTCGAGGCATGTGGTACGAGATGTTTTGCTACTGCAGCAGCCTACTTGGATCTGATGGAAGCAATGTCTGATGATTCAGATTCTCTTGTCAAATGAAAGTGAGAGTAAAAATAAAGGTGTTTTTATAAAAGGGGGAAAAAAAAAAAAAAAAAAAAAAAAAAAGCTTTGAGTTTACCATTATACCGGCATTGAATGGCATACGTATGGCAGTGGAAGAGCTCCATCCTTGCAGGTTTTGACAGTTCACCACACAGGTATTTATATTTTTCTTCCATTATTGTAGACATCATTTTACTCAGGAAATTATGATCTATTTTTTGGTGTGGAATATATTATCAAAACTGTTCTCTTTATATATTTCAAAACCCCTGTGTGTGAGACATCCAGCAAAAAAAAAAAAAAAAAAAAAAAAATGAAGTGGAAGGATTAACACAGAGTGGTAAGTCAAATGGTGATATATGAGGCTCCTAGGGCCAGAGGGGCATAACCTACACTAGGTACTGTATATTTTGAGATATTGAAGGTTAAAGTTGGAGAATCGTTGGCATAATGAGTCTGAACCCAAAAGGCATCGTAATTATACCAAAATGATTGTCTCAGCGAGTACTTTTAATCTATTTATTTTGGAAAAAATTTATAGGATTTTTTTTTATAAGGCAGAGTTTGCCCCCCTTTCCATGACAGCCACCCATAAAATATTCCAGAATGGAAAAACTAGTCAATATAACGTATTACTATTACGAGTATAGTACGTTGTCAAAATCTTGTTCTTTTCTGACCTTTAGTTAATTCTGTATGAATTTTTTTTATTGCATTTTACTTATGTTTTTGTTTTTGAGACCTGAAAAGTATACTTACAGACGATGAATATTATTTTAAAATATGATGTAACAAAATCTATCTGCTTATATTTCTTTCAAGGCCAATGTGCTCAAGTGGTTTGATGGGGGGGTTAGTATTCGAGGAAGTCATCTTCCAGATCTGACTCGCTGTCATCCCGGGCCATGTCCCCCTCTCCCTCTAATGCATGTCTGATCAGCTCAGTTGGTATAGCCTTGTCTACTGTCCCTTTTCATCTCCATCACTGTTTTTTTCCAAGTTTCTGGCTTCCTGAGACGCTTGGGAGTATGCTGTGGGCGTTGTTCATCCCTTTCCGTCACTGTCACTAATGGCAAAAGGTATAATCCGTTCAATAAGGACAAAAAATAAGAGGAAATGGCGACAGCAGACTGGTCACTGACATCTTACATGCTCCCTGAGATGTGTGGTGCTGGCTGGCATGCAGTGGGTGGCTCGTGATTGGCTTAGCAGCGGGCGAGTACAGAGATACAAATGTTCACTGACTGCCCAGGTTCAGAGGCATCCGCCCCTGTGGCCCTCGCATGAGGAGTTAAACGGAGGTTTTCCATACAGTCTATCCTACCGCCTGCTGCATGGTTAATTTTTGACCGAAAAATCACACCATGTCGTACAGGAACGTTTGAGCTCTTTTCCAAGCAGAATGTACATTTCTGCCATTTTGAGGGTTATGTCCCTCTGGTCCTAGGAGCCTCATATATATATATACAGGTAAGCCCTTAATTCACGCGAGGGTTACATTCCCAGACCCTTCGCGTGTGTGGTAAATTCGCGTATATGTTCTGCCCTTGTGTGCACATAATTACACATGTCTACTAAGTACATTACATCTGAATAATACTGTTTATGCATACATACACCTTATAATCTAGCATAAAGTATGAAAAACAACAAAAATGTAAGCAATTTAACACTGAAACATGACAAGAACAGGCGCAAGTGGAGACACTTCAACAGTCTGGTGCACAAGCCCTCACTGCCTCCCATATGCTACATTCTGCCTTCCTTATTGTCCAAACAGTTGACTCATTCACTCCTAACATACGGTTCCAAGCCAGTTCACAGGTGCAGGTGGAGACACTTCAGCACAGTCTGGTGCATTAGCCCTCACTGCCTCCTGTATGCTATGTTCTGCCTTCTTCATTGTAAGAACAGTTGACTCACCCCAAACACACGGTTCCAAGACAATTCACCACGAGGTCAATTCACCATCAAAACATGGACGATTTCCTGTCATTCTATAAACATACTTATTATTGATTAATTAATACTTTAGTAACTAATTTTCAGGGGGATTTTATAACTCATATAAGTAAAAAACTAGTGTACTGTACTTGCTAAATAAACTGGTATGTAAATAAATGACGGGGAATCATCCTGACGGAGAATTGTCGCCGACATTCCTCCCTGAAGTTTGTCCAACACTTTAACTTTCTCTGTCAGCAACATCACAAGTCAGTTTTGGTGTGTTACCACATGCATCACTAGCACTACGCTTAGGCCCCATGTTGGCAGACAAGGCAAGCAATCACTGGAAGGCAGAAAAATAAGCCACAAATAACGATTCGCGAGTCACGGATGGTTCGACCGTCGGATTCAAACTGACTGTGTGGTGCATGGTAGACCGACCTCCCACACACACACACACACACAAACACACACACATGCATATATGTATGCACACGGGCAGCAGGTAGGCATTTTTATATATTATTTATTTCTTTTGTATATTAAAATTATTTATTTGAATACTACAATTTTGTGTTAATTATTGTATGAAAAATTCGTGGATAACCGAAATCGTGTGAAAAAAGTTCGCGTGAATTAAGGGATTACCTGTATATATACCTGTATATATATATATATATATATATATATATATATATATATATATATATACACACACACACACACACACATAAATATGTATGCAGTGATCCTTTGATTAGGCCTATCTGATATAACAGAGCCAAAGGCACGTCCTGGTAATGATTCTGTCCTGATACAGTCGGTCCCCTACTTACGAAGGATTAACTTATGAAAAATCCGCAGATACGAAAAAAATAATGTGTGTGTGTGTGTGTGTGTGTGTGTGTGTGAGGTCAGTCATAACAAGGAAGGATGAAGGATGGAATCAGGTGAAGACACTGACAAGGAAGTGAGGTGATAATTGCAGTTCAGGGAAGGGTAGGCGATAAGTGGAGGACAGAAGACAATACTGTAATGGGCTTTAATCTGGAGAGAGAGAGAGAAAGAGAGAGAGAGAATAGCACAGAAGTAGGTAAGGTGTAGAAAGGCAATGGGATAGAGGGAATGAACTTTTATTTAATGCAAAAAAGAAGGAACCAAAGGCCAGGAGCCCGCAAACTGTTCCTTCAAAGAAAACAAAAACAAAAACAATATAAGAAAGCCAAATTAAAGATACATTCATTTTGAGATGCCAGGACTCACTGCATTTGAAAGACTGGAGATCACAGGAAGCAGCAAATAAAGACAGAGGGAGACAGTTCCAGAGTTGACCTGATGCACAAATGAAGGACTGGGAGTAATGGTTAACTCTTGCATTACAGAGTTGGACAGAAAAGGAATGAAAGTTTGCTGCTAGGTGGAGGGATGCAAGCAGACAGTTCAGAGGAGCAGTGACCATTGAAGTAGCAACAGAAAAGACATAAAGATGCAACAGTGCAGCAAAGAGACAGAGGTTGAAAGAAGCCAGTAAGAGGAGGAGAGTTAATCCGACAAAAAGCCTTTGACTCCACCCTATTGAGAAGAACTGTATGTGGGGAGCCTCCCCACACATAAGAGTTGTACTCTACACGGGGGCGAATAAAACCCATGTATAAAGTCAAAAACTGTGCAGGGGTAAAGAAGGTACGGAGTTGGCTTAGCACACCTAATCTCTTGGAAGCAAATTTTACAAGAGATGCAATATGATCTTTCCAAGATAAGTCCCGACTGAATGAAACCCCAAGCATGTTCAAGGATGATGCAGGATTGAGCTGGATATTATCAAACATTAGTGGGTACTCCTGTGGAGGAGTGTGTCAGGTTGACAGGTGTAATAACTGAGTTTTCGATGCATTGAAAACAAGATTATTTTTACCCCAGTCAGAGATACGAGACAAGTCAGACATTAAGTGTGCCATAGCCTCATCCCTTGTTTGCTGAAGTAACTGCTGAGATGGACATTGCGAGAACCGAATGAAAAAGTGAAGGGTGGAATCATCAGTGTACGAGTGGATAGGGTTAGATGTACAGCTTAGGAGGTCACTGATGAACAAAAGGAAGAGAGTTGGTGATAGGACTGAGCCCTGAGGAACACCACTGATGATAGATCTAGGAGAAGAATGATGCCTGTCTACAACAGTGGCCATGGAACGACCAGAAAAGAAGCTATAGATGATGGCACAGATAGAAGGATAGAAACCAAAAGAGGGCAGTTTGGAAATTAAAGATTTATGCCAGACTCTATCGAAAGCCTTTGAGATGTCAAGTGCAATTGCAAAGCTTTCGCCAAAGTCCCAAAAGGAGGATGACCAGGAGTCTGAAAGGTAGGTGAGAGATCGCCAGTAGAGCATCACTGAAGGAACCAATACTGACGATCAGAAAGAAGGTTGTGATAGGAAAGATGGTTTAAAATTCTTCTGTTAAGAACTGAATCAAAAACTTTTGAGACACACGATCTTAATGCAATTGGATGAGAGTTAGAGGGTTGGGAATGGTCACCTTTCTTTGGGACTGACGGAATGAGAGCAAACTTCCAGCAAGAAGGAAAGATACAAGTTGAAAGACAAAGGCGAAAGAGTTTACCAAGACAAGGTGTAAGCACAGAAGCACAGTTCTTAAGGATAACAGGAGGGACTCCATCAGGCCCATATGCCTTGTTAGTATTACGGCCAGAGATGGCAGAGAATACATCAGCAGAAGAAATTTTAATGTCAGCCATGAGGAAGTCAGAGGGTGGAAGTGATGGAGGAACAGCATCGGGATCATCTAAGGTGGAATTGGAGGAGAAAGTCTGAACGAAGGGATCTTCTTTATCAGTAGAAGAAATAGCTACAGAGCCATCAAAGTAGAAAAGAGGAGGGAAGGATAATGATGTAAAGTTGTTTGAAAGGTTTTTGGCAAGGTGCCAGAAGGAGTGGGAAGAATCTGAGTTGGAGGGTTGAGAGCATTTAGTACAGATTAAATTATTTTTAGCAGAGCGAAGAACAGACTTAGCATGATTCCAAGCAGAAACATAAAAAAGATGTGATTCAGGGGTAGACTGGTTCTGGTACCTTTTATAGGCTGTCTCCTTGTTGTGGACAGCATTAGAACATGTGTGATTAAACCAAGGCTTTCTTGCATTAGTCAAGGATATGAGAAGGGTACGTATGCTTCCATGCCCATGAGAATAATTTTCATAATGCACAAAGCACACTCAGATGGCTCCCAGCCATGGAAGCAATAATCTTTCCAGGGAAAATCAAAGAAGTACTGCCTGAGGGCCTCCCAATCCACAGCTCCAAAGGGCCACAAATCGACATTTCTTTGGAGAATCCACAGTCCGTACTGGAGTGATAGGACAGGTAAAGATAATAAGGTTGTGATCAGAGGAGCCCAAAGGAGAGGAAAGATTAACAGGGTAAGCAGAAGGATTAGTTGTAAGGAAGAGATCAAATATGTTGAAGCTCTCCACAAGGTGGTCAGGGATATGGGTAGGGTGCTGTACAAGTTGCTCTAGGTCATTAAGGATAGAAAAGATGTAGGCTTGTTCACCAGGTGGATCAGTGAAAGGAGAGGAGAGCCAAAGGTGGTGGTGAACATTGAAATCTCCTAGAATGGTGATTTCAGAGAAAGGAAAAATGGATAGAATGTTTTCCATGGTAGAAGTATGATAGTCGAAGAATTTTTCATAGTCAGTAGAACTGGGAGATAAGTAAACAGCACAGATATACAGTATTTAATCAGAGGAAGGAAAGCTGAAGCCAGAAAGTAGAGAATTCAGAAGAATCAAGTTCAGGAACACGAGAACAAGATAAGTCATTGCATACATATACACAACAGCCACCTTTGGTTTTGAAATGAGTATAGAGAAAGTAGGAGGAAACAGAAAGGAGTTTGCTGTCAACTGCCTCAGACAGCTGAGTCTCTGTCATGAAGAGAAGGTGAGATGTAGAGGAGAAGAGGTGGTGTTCGACAGAGAGAAGGTTAGAGGAAAGGCTGCGAATGTTGCAGAAATGAAGAAGTGAGTCAGACAGTGGTTCCAGGCATCTTCCTGAGCCGTCACCAGGAGAGGGGCGAATGGGGGCATTTAGGGTCCCTCCCCCTGGGGACTCCGAGGCCTGGTTATTGTGTGCCATTTTTTTTCTTTAATTTTGAAAGGGAAGTGTACTGTGTCTTGTGTATGTAGATAGGTGTTCACAGGCAGAGAAACTTGTATTGGAGAGCATCTGTGTTACTGAAACACTGAAAAAGCTCAGCAAAGGGGAATGGTCAGAAACTTGCCCCGAGGGCTGATGAAACGGGAGCTCTAGCTCTCCCTGTCATCAGCTATCCATCCACCTTGGGAATACTGTCCTGCTTGACTGGTGCTACATTCTACTACTCATATGCTACAGTCTACTCCTCATAATTATGGGATTAGGGTAGGGAGGGGGAGGGAGAGAGAGAGAGAGAGAGAGAGAGAGAGAGAGAGAGAGAGAGAGAGAGAGAGAGAGAGGGGGGATAGCTCGGAAGTAGGTATGGTGTAGAAGGCGATGGGGTACAGGGAAAGAACTTTGACCTCAGTAATTATGGGATTAGGGTTAGGTTGGAGAGAGAGAGAGAGAGAGAGAGAGAGAGAGAGAGAGAGAGAGAGAGAGAGATGGACTTGTGAAAAAAAGACTTACAAAAGACATTTAAGAACCAATTATTTTCGTAAGTTGGGGACTGCCTGTAATGGATTTCTTCCCAGGTCCCCCCTTCGTACATAACGTAACTTTGAAAGCCTGTGTTAGCCCACGACAGTATATTGGGCAACACTTGTTCCTGTTGTTTACCACTACTCTATCTGGTCAAGCTGACCTAAAAATGCAGTAGGCACATAAAACATAATGGTAAATTGCAATAAAATCATGGTTAAATAGAATAAAATCATGCAAACAGTACAGTAAGCTTGAATAAAATCAACGTCATCATTCACAATTTCACCATTCCGCACCAATATTACCCAGGATCTCCTGCTTCTAAAGAATCAGCACTACCCTCTTCCTTTTCCCTTGTGATGGGGCCATCATCACACTCCCTAGGAAGAGGCATGCAAGGAATAATAAGGCCTGAAGCAGGTAGGGAACAACCATAAAAACTACCATGTGCACCGCCATACAACTGTCCAGGAGGAGCTGCTTACTACACAATTCTGCACAGGAACTGAGATGAGCAAGGGGGTCTCTAGCAGACGCTGGGTGAACTACCCAGCCAGACACGGCGGTGCCACTGGGGTACTCCCGAAGGCCAGGCGCGAAAACGTTTGTGCGACCATAATTTCATCCCAAACGCAAGCAATTTGTCCAGTTATTATGGAAAAATGTACAAATTATGGTTTTGAACTGCCAGATCACAGTATCCACCTAATGATCATCCAGATAATCAAGAGATTACTGTGTGTGTGTGTGTGTGTGTGTGTATATATACATACATATATATATATATCTATATATATATATATATATATATATACAGTAGAACCTCTCTCATTCGGACTATATGGGGGGAAGGGTTGTCCGAATTAGCAGGTTGTCCGGACCATCAGGGTAATCTCCAGTTCATACCAAAAACTATCTACACATGGTATGTTTGTTAATTATTAACATATGTGGCATGTGTCAACCCTACGCAACTACAAAAGATGAAAGGATACTAAAATAACCAAACTAATCATGTACGATAGTTTTGTATTGCATAATTTACAGGTAAGGCCATGACAAGAAACTAGCCTACATTTTAAATTGTAGTAAGTGACTAAGGCCCGTGTAGGCAAAAAAATAAATTAATTAATTAACTGTAATATTTGGAATAAAAATAAAACTTATGTAGGCAAAAAATACATTGTCATCTTTGGTATATTGATAATGCCCATTTGGGCAAGAAGCTAATGTTTGATGTACAAGTAAAGCACATTTAAGTACAAAAAATAACCTACAGTAATCATTAAACACTGCAGAATATTCTGACCCATTTTTGTGTAAGCAAACTTCTCCTTTTAACACCTTTATTCATTGCAGAAGCTACACTTGCATTAAGGGGCATGGTAAGGAGGATTAACTTTTGAAATACAGCGAAAAAATGTAAATGGTTGGTGAACTAGTTGATGGAACGAATGCTAGCATGTGTTTAAACAGGCGCCCATGTTGTGACCTAGCGTGATCCGAGACTAAACGAATGAAGATCGCTTTCCGCGCCAATACTGAAAATGACTTTAGAATTACTTTCAACATATTTTTGGAGCTTATTATTTTTAAATTTTGTCTGGATTAACAGAAATCCGGATTAAAGGGGTCCGGACTAAAGAGGTTCTACTGTATATACCGGTATATACAGTAATCACTCTAATATCCGGACGCCCAATAACCGAACATTACCACTGCCCGGACCTTATCGTCCTGGGATCCAACATTCCCAAAATGGTCCGAAACCCCCCCCCCCAAAAAAAAAAAAAAAAAAAAAAAAAAATTTGCCGTCCATAATTTGAACTTGCCACGCACGCCGCGGGAGAGCATTGTTTTGGTGCGTCATTCCTCCGACGTCCGATAGAGCGCCGCTGCATCCTCCCCACTTCCCGCCTGTCTCTCACCGCGACTGGACCTACGCTCTTTGCAATGGCTGCCCACGTGCTTGCTTTTGTGGTGGTGCCGTACTAGCTGCAGGGCCTCCTGCTGCTCTCGGGCCTCCTCTTAGTGTGTGTGATGATGGCCCAGCCACCTGAGAAAAGGAAGAGAGTGGTGTTGACTCTGGAAAAGAAGAGGGAGATATTGGAGAAAGTTGATGCGGGTTGGTCTTCTTCCCGCATTCTCCGCGAGTACAACCTGGCCCGGTCGAATTTGTTCGATATCAAACGTTCCCGAGACAAACTCATGCAGTACACGGCTGACTTCTCGTCGCAAAGCAAACGCAACGTGGAAAGGAAGGTTATGTTTACCCCCAAGTTTGCAGAAATCGACCGATCCAAGTTGATTTGTTACCGACAGCAACGTCCAGCTGGTGTAATGGTACGTGGAACGGAGCTGAAGGCTGCTGCTGAGAAGTTCGCAAGGCTTCACGACACCCTAGACTTCAAGGCATCCGAGGGTTGGCTCTTCGCATTCAAGTTGCGACACGGCCTTACTAACCGTAAAGCACATGGCGAAGCATTGGACGCTAACGAGGATGGAGTTGACGAGTTTCGGCACAAGGTGAAAGGCTTGATCGACAGGGAGGGCCTCACTCTCGGTCAAGTCTACAATGCTGACGAAACTGGCCTATTCTATTGCTCGCTGCCAACGAACACTCTAGCCGAGGAGACGGAGAAGCGTGTACCTGGCCGCAAGCTTTCTAAGGAACGGATATCTGCTTTGTGTTGTGCCAGTGCTAACGGCATGCACCGGCTTAAGCCCGTTGTTGTTGGCCGTGCAAAGCAGCCTCGGTGCCTTCGTGGGGTGATGGATGTCCTTCCTGTCGTCTGGTACCATTCTTTCAAAGCATGGTTCACAGCCGTGATTTTCAATGACTGGTTTCACCGTCATTTCGTCAAGGAGGTCATCCATTACCAGACGAAGACACTGGGAATCCCTCGCGACCAGGTAAAGGCTCTCCTTCTGCTCGAAAATGCACCTGCCCACCTGTGCGACAAGGACTTGGTTGCTGAGAATGGCTGTATTAGGTGCATGTTTCTGCCACCTAATACGACTGCTCTCATTCAACCCATGGACCAAGGAGTGATCGTGGCAACAAAGCGCCTGTAACGTCGGAAGTTCCTGGACGAGGTGATGGTTGTTCTCGAGGACGAGGACGAGGACGAGCGCAGGGAAGGACGTCACACACGAGTCAAGCGGACTTTGGAAAACCTTCGCCGCTACAACATCAAGTCTACGCTGTACAACTGGGCTAGTGCATGGAAGGAAGTCCCTGTGAAAACTCTGGAAAATGGTTGGTCTCGTCTGCTTCTCAGAACAGATGAGAAGTACGATTTTCTAGGGTTTGACGTGGATGACTTCCATGCATGGCTACGTACGCACAGCGACGTTGTTGAAGTGGACGATGTTCATGAGTGGTTGGACGACGACGAGGGCGATCCTGGGTATCAGACATTGTCTGATATCAAGATCGCGTCTTCGGTTGCTGGTGTCAGTCCCGAACTTGAAGATTCCGATGAAGAAGGCGACGATGGTGCGGACTCCTCTCAGCAGGACACTACTCCAGCCATCCCCAAGCTGAGCGCACTCCGGGAACATCTAGAGTTCGTCCTAGACTACCTGGAACACCCGGACTGCGACAGGGAGATGGGGCTCTTGGGACTCGTGGAGGAAGTGCGTGCTTTCAGGCAGCGCATCATCAATCGCCAGAATCGTCGGTCCTTGCGTCAATCAACCATTGACAGTTTTTTCAGGCCCGTGACCCCCGCTGTGCCCAGCCCTGGCTCCACTCCGTTGCCTCCCCAAGACAGGCCCTCATGCTCCGAGCCACAGCCCAGCACATCAGCCACGGTGGAGTCACCGCTCGACGTGAGTTTGCGGCTTTCCTCAGAGTCCTCTGCAGTGGGTATGCCATCACCACGACCCAGCGATGCACCCCTAGGTCGCCTGCCAGTGATACTCTCGGACTCTGACAGTGAATAAACAGCAAGAACTTCTCCACTAGACCACACGGGAATTTTGAGTGTTGTGCAGTGAAAAAAACAGTGTGTTGTGTTAAGGTTTTCGAGTTGAGAGAAAAGACTCAGTGGAAACTAAATTTAACGTAAATAAACTTCTTTGTTTTGGCTTAGGAAATTTTGAAAAGATTGGGAAAAGTTAATGTGCAACACAAAATTTAACTGGAACATTATTTGGACTTAAGTGAACACTGTGAAGAGAACGGACTTCTGTGTGTTACTGACTAAGTTCAATGCAAGACTTCAGGAAGAGTGTACTGTAAGTGCTTCAGGAAATCGTTCTTACTGTCAGAGTCTGAGAGGAGGCGGTTATTCATCAAGGTGGCCAGGGACTTGCTGTAAGTAGCCAGAATGTTTCATACTGTACTTTTTTCCATACTATACTTACCAGAATGTTTCATACTGTACTTTTTTCCATACTATACTTACCAGAATGTTTCATACTGTACTTTTTTCCATACTATACTTACCAGAATGTTTCATACTGTACTTTTTTCCATACTATACTTACCAGAATGTTTCATACTGTACTTTTTCCATACTATACTTACCTCATGCATGTGCAGTAGGAATGTGTTTTTCAGAGTTAGGCTAGGTTAGGGTCCATAAGTACCAGAATGTTTATTAATGTATGAACATACTCCTAAACCCTCATTTTATGTTTCTTTTGCATTTATTTCAGTCATTTATGTGCCTTATTGATGTGATTTGGGTGTTAAATAAGTGCTATGCATGTCCAGAGGGAGTTGTATAGGTGTTTCTCTGAGTTAGGGTCCATAAGTACAAGTCCATAAGCTGGGGCCCAATATCTGGACAAAACCAATAACCGGACCTACCAATGGCTCTATTACGTCGGATATTGGAGTGATTACTGTATATATATATATATATACAGTATATATATATATATATATATATATAAATATATATATATATATATATAGTATATAGATATATAAATATATCTATATACTGTATATGTATAGCTCTCTCTCTCTCTATATATATATAAAATCATCATCATCATGGTTAAATGTAGTAGTAGAATGGATGTGGAGGATGTGCAGATTGGCCTGGGAGGAAGGTAGAGTCCCACAGGATTGGAAGTAGGTATAATTATTTCCTTGTACAAAGGAAATGGGAAACAAGAATTGTGTGGTAATCATAGGGGCATTTGTCTTCTTAGTGTAATAGGAAAAGTATATGGTACAATACTTATTGACATAATTAGGGAAATAGAGGAATTAGTTGGAGAAGAACAGGGAGGTTTTAGGAAGGGAAGAGGTTGTGTAGATCAGATATTCATTCTTAGATCTTTAGTGGAAAAGTATCTAGAGAAGGGAAAGAAGTTGTATGCGGCCTTTATGGATTTAGAAAGCTATGACAGGGTGGATAGACAAGGATTGTGGAAAGTAATAACAATATATGGAGTAATTGGGAAGTTGCTGAATGCTGTGAAGAGTATGCATGAAAGTGCCAAGGCTGCAGAGCATGTGGATAGCAAACTGAGTGAATTTTTCTATTTGAAGGTTGGGTTGAAACAGGGATGTGTCATGTCTCCAAGGCTGTTCAATCTGTACATGGATGGGGTTATAAAAGTGATATAAGGTAGGGCAGTGGATGTTGGAGTGGCCCTAATGAGGGAGGGCAGTGTTTGGAAACTCCCTGTATTGTTGTTTGCAGATGATACTGTGTTGTTAAGTGAAGACGAAGGGGAGCTGCAAGACTTGGTTTAGGAGACTGTGTAAGAAACGGAATCTAAAGGTGAATGTAGAGAAGAGTAAAGTTATGGTCTTTGAGAGAAGTAAAGTCAGTGAATGTAGAGTGAGGTTGGATGAGGAGGAAATTGAAAATCTGAGTACATTTAGGTACTTGGATAGTATGACGAGTAAGGATAGAAGTTTGGAGGGTGAAGTGCTTGAAAGGGTACAACATGGAAGAAAGGTTGCTGGTTCCTTGAAAACAGTGATAAGAAACTGGGGAAGTGAGCATGAAAGTGAAAAAGTTACTACATGACAGTATTGTGATACCAATTCTAACATACGGAAGTGAAACTTGGACCTTGTTGGAGGGACACAAGTCAAAAGTGAAAGCAGTGGAAATGAGTCATCTGAGAGGAGCATGTGGAGTCACATGGAGAGACAGACTGACAAATGAGGATGTGAAGGAGCATTGTGGTGTGGATGTGGATGTGATAGAAAGCATTAAGAGAAACACAATGAGGTGGTTTGGCCATGTGGAGAGGAGGGAGAGTGAGACTGACGAGAAGAGTGTATGTGAGTGAGGTGGAGGGGGAGAGAGGAAGGGGGAGGCCAAGGATGAGATGGAGGGATGGAGTGGAGACGTATGAGAGAGGGGAGTGTGAGCTGGGAGCAGGGCAGTGAAATGATGGAGGACAGGACGACATGGAGGCGATTTGCTTGTGGCCACCCCATATGGTATTAAGGCACCTGGCAATAGACAGAAGGATCATCATCATCATCTGGATCTCCTTTCCCACCCTAGGGCAGGGTGGGGAGTATTAATGTCCACACGGCCCAAATTTCCCCAGTCCAATGGGCCACGCTTCCATTCACTGATCATTCAAGCCCCCAGAATCCTGGCTCTATCAGATACGCCAAAAACTTTCACCACGTTCTGTAGTTTCACAAAAATGTATGCGATTATTTAATGAAATCACTGGTTACACAAATTCCGTGTATTATACTTTGTATATATACATATATATATATATATATATATATATATATACTGTATATATATATATATATATATATAAATATATATATATATATATATATACTGTATATCTATCTATCTATCTATTGCCAGACGCCTCAATCCCGTTCGGGGTGGCCACAAACAAATCGCCTCCAAGTCACCCTGTCCCCCGGAAATTTCACTGCCTCACTCACAACTCACACCCCCCTCTCTCATATACCTCTCCACCCAATCCCTCTATCTCATCCTCGGCCTCCCCCTCCCCCTTCCCCCTCCACCTCACTCACATACACTCTCTTCGTCAGTCTTTCACCCTCCATCCTCTCCACATGGCCAAACCACCTCAGTGTATTCCTCCTAACGCTTCCTATCACATCCACATCCACACCACAACGCTCCTTTATATTCACATTTGTCAGCCTGTCTCTCCATGTGACTCCACAGGCTCCTCTTAAATAACTCATTTCCACTGCTCTCACTCTTGACTTGTGTCCTTCCAGCAACATCCAAACTTCACTTACATACGTTAGAGTTGGTATCACAATACCTGTACTGTCAAGTAGTAACTTTTTCACTTCCATGCTCACTTCCCTGTTTCTTATCGCTGCTTTCAAGGAACCAGCAACCTTTCTTCCCTGCTGTACCCTTTCAAGCACTTCACCCTCCAAACCTCCATCCTTACTCATAACGCTACCCAAGTACTTAAACGTACTCACATTTTCCAATTGCTCACCATCCAACCTCGCTGTACATTCACTGACTTCACCCCTCTCAAAGACCATCACTTTACTCTTCCCAACATTCAACTTTTGATTCCGTTTCTTACACACTCTCCCAAACTCATCCACCAAGCCTTGCAGCTCTCCTTCGTCTTCACTCAACAACACAGTATCATCTGCAAAGAACAGTACAGGAGTTTCCAAACACCACCCTCTCTCATCAGGGCCACTCCAACATCCACTACCCTACCTTGTACCTCTTTTCTTACCCCATCCATGTACAGATTGAACAACCATGGAGAGATGACACATCCCTGTTTCAACCCAACCTTCAAAGAGAAAAATTCACTCAGTTCACCATCCACACGCACTGCAGCCTTAGCATCATCATACATACTCTTCACAGCATTCAACAACTTCCCATCTACTCCATATATTCTTAACCCTCTCTGACACGTTCACTCGATTCGAGTGACGTGGCCTCCATTGTGAAATGGCACGGTCACGTGAATCGCGTGGTTTAAGCACCAAAACAATCGTCAGAAAAAAACATAGGCCGATTTGCATGATTTTTTGATGCGTCATAGCGCCGCCAATGCTTTCTCAAGGTAAGTCATTGGCAATGCTGCTTTGCCTTATCTACCTCAGCCCGCTCCCTCCAACCTCAGTGTTTGTCGAGCAGTCAGGCGGTGGTGTTTGACAGCTCGTGGTTCCCTTTAAATCGTCCATAATTCTCCCCCTCTCGCCCGAGGCAAAGGCCCTATTGACTCAGTGAGATAATACATTGTATGTGAACATATAGTGACACGATATTGACGATGGAACATACATATATGTATTGAAAAGCAATTCTGGCCGTTAGCGATCGTTGGGCCTTGGAGCCAGACGCATGGTCAGTGTAGCGGGGTTTCGCCACTCCGCCCCCCCATAGGCTGTATGGCGTGAGTGGAAATAAGTATATAAATGAAGCCAAGGCATAAATATATATTGTGTGAAACATACTGTGGATGGCTTGGTGAAATTATGGAGCCAGCAAGCGTTACGTACATCATGAAACAGAGTGTTGTGAAGGGGCAAACCTGAAGTCGGGAGGGGAGAATTACCGGTGTTTTAGGGCTGGAATTATTGTGATTCTGATAGTGTAAATGCGTATGGAATTGTATGAAATATACGTCAAACAAGCTGCGAGTTTCCGTGAACGAGTGTGGTGTGTGCTAAAAATAGCGTTGCCTCATACTCTCAGGGAGAAGCTGACTCACACACACACTACATAACTCCTCATCTTCAAATCCCTGGTCTAACTGGATCAACACCCCTGGAGGAAGTGAGTTCTGCAAATTTTGTTGATATATGTAATAATCTATTACCATTACCTCTCCAACTTGCAGACAAATAACCATTTTCTCCTACAGATTAAACATATGAAAAAAAGTAAATCTCCACAGCAGTAACTGTAGAAGAGTTATGTTTATGTGTAGTAGGTTACAACAATAGGAAAACATCCATGGAAGATGTAACAGTCTGTACGGATAGGGGGGAAAAAAAGTTGGTAGCATAGTCTTCAGGCAGGTGTGCAAGGAAAAAACAGTGTGTGTAAAAGTTGGTAGCGATCGGAAGAGTAACCTCACTTTGTCGGCCACTTACTCGAAAACTATTAGACTTATCGATTTCCTGTTACAACCATCATCAATACCACTAAATTATACGTAAGATCAATACCAGAATGTAAGCCTTTAGTAGCGTTTTGGGGGGTAAAAGGCGAGAGAAATGTTTTTGTTCCTAGCGGTTGTTGTGTGACAAGCGCTCGGAGTAATAACATCATTTTGTCGGCCAGTTACTCGAAAACTATTAGACTTGTCGATTTTCTGTTACAACCATCATCAATACCACTAAATTCTATGTATGATCAATACCAAAATGTAAGCCTTTGGTAGTGTTTTGGGGGATAAAAGGCGAGGGAAATGTTTTTTTCCCTCGCGTTTGTTATCAGTGACATTCGCTCGGAGTAATAACCTCACATTGTCGGCCAATTACTCGAAAACTATTAGACATCGATTTTCTGTTACAACCATCATCAATACCACTAAATTCTACATATAATCAATACCAGAATGTAAGCCTTTGGTAGCGTTTTGGGGGGTAAAAGGCGAGTGAAATGTTTTTTTCCCTCGTGTTTGTTATCAGTGACAAGTGCTCCGAGTACTAACCTCACTTTGTCGGCCAATTACTCGAAAACTATTAGACTTATCGATTTTCTGTAACAACCATGATCTATACCACTAAATTCTACGTATGATCAATACCAAAATGTAAGCATTATGTTACGTTTTGTGTGAGAAAAGGCAGTGGAAATGAGTGTCTCCGCGGCTGTTACCACTGATTAACGCTCGTAGTAATACTCTCACTTTGTCGGCCAATTACTCGAAAACTGTTGGACGTATTGATTTCACGTTTGAACCATGATAAAGAGCAGTAAATTCTACGTATGTACAATACATAACTATGTAATATTTATGATAAGAATTCGTTGTTACGTAGGCGGGAACATTGCGTACGCCGTGCACGCATCACGAAAGTCAATCACAGACGGAGTGCCTAGTACTTTCTTTCGATTTACTCGAGAACTATGAGGCGTATGGAGTTCTTCTTTGAGATGGGGAAAGCTGGTGAATTTGGGCATATTACTATGTAATAAAAACATAAGGTGTCTGGGAAAATTTAGCTATTAGAGGTCAGTGAATTTTTTCCGAAAATGGCTTTCAGTTTTTGGCCATTTTCTCGAAAAGTATACATCATATCTCAACCGGATTTGTTTCGTTAGAAAGCTGATGAAATTCTCTATAAAAACTTATTAGATCATTTTCCTGTATGATGGAAAACATTCAAACGGCGATGTTGGGAAGTGAAAACAGTTTACTCGACCATGCTTCCAGGGCTAATAACTTTTTTTGCTGTTGTTTTCCCGTGTTTTGGTCCTGTTTATCAGATAGAACAAACATCGATGCCTACCTTGAGAAAGGTTTCATGGGAATACATGGATTTTTGGGTGGCAAAAATAAGGCAAGAATGTGTTTCATTCGCTCAAATTTGCCCCGCGGGCGCTCCCTGGCCGGGCGGCTTCGTCGTATAAAATCGTGAGCCAGAAAACTTACTGAAACTTATCGTGTGCGAGAGGGTTAATACTTTCCACAATCCTTGTCTATCCACCCTGTCATATGCTTTCTCCAAATCCACGAAAGCCGCATACAACTTCTTTCCCTTCTCTAGAAACTTTTTCACTAAAGATCTAAGAATGAATATCTGATCAACACAACTTCTTCCCTTCCTAAAGCCTCCCTGTTCGTCTCCAACTAATTCCTCTGTTCTTTCTCTAACTCTGTCAATAAGTATCCTACCATACACTTTTCCTATTATACTAAGAAGACAGATGCCCCTATGACTACCACACACTTCTTTCTCTCCTTTTCCTTTGTACAAGGGAATAATTATACCTGACTTCCAATCCTCCGGGACTCTACCTTCCTCCCAAGCCAAACTGCACATTTTCCACAATAATTCTACTACTATCTCTCCCCCATACTTAAGCATTTCACCACACACTCCATCAATTCCTGGGGCTTTCCCCAATTTAACTTTCTTCATTGCTTCCACAACTTCTATCTTACTGATTTCTTCCTGTCTTCTCACCTCCCTCCTCCTCGCATTACTTCAATCCTCTATGTTCAACAATTCCTTAAAGTGTTCTCTCCATCTGCTCACTTTTTCTCCCTTCTCCACTAGTAATCTACCATTTTTATCTTTCACACCTCTGCTAACTTCACTTCCACCCTGTCTTACTCTTTTCACCTCTTTCCAGAACATTTTCTTACAGTCCCTCCACTTTACACTCAAGTTCCTTCCAAATTCCTCATCCGCTCTCTTCTTACTCTCTCTTACTAATCTTTTCACCTCTCTTTCTTTCTACATATAACTCTCTTCCGCCTCTCAACTTTTTCCAGGCCCCTATTTCTCAACTATTCATTGTATGCTTTCTTCTTTTGTGCCACAGCTTGTCTTACCTCTTCATTCCACCACACTGTTCCTTGCACACCCCTCCGTCTTCTCTTCATCCCACACACATCACATGCTGCACATATTTCTTCTGTAAACATCCTGCACACACCTTCCACATCCCCCATCTGCTCTCATTCATATTTGCCCAATCGTTCCTCCACTTCTCTCTTATATTCTGCCTTTTTCTCATCCACTTGTAACCTTTCCACTCTCATTACAAATACTCCTTCTTACCGTCCCTCCCTTCTTCTATTTCTCCATCCTAATTGGACCTTGATTCTGGCCACCACCAAGTAGTGGTCAGAATATATATATATATATATTATATACAGTATATACACAGTAAAAGTCCATTAATCCGAACGGCAGAGGACTGAGAATCATTCGGATTATCAGATTTTTTGGATTTGTGAGTGGGAACCCTAAGACACTTAATTTCATGTTTAAACTGAAATTTTACCAAATGGATCACTTTTCATTCATGCATAATACAATATGGCACATATTAACATTACATATTGCACAAATTTTTTACTTAAAAATGTATTCCTGAATTGAAATGATTGTTGTGAAAAGTACAGAATGCTAATACAACAAAAGAAGGTGGTGGGTCGTGCCAAACACCATACTGAAGACACGAACTGTAATTGGTAAATTAAGAGATGTTATGGGTTAACTCACCAGTAATGTGTAGTGTTGAAAACAGCAGTTGCAGGCAGGTAAATCCAATTAGAGAGAGCAAGTCCAGGGTTAATAATAATATGCATGTATTGTAAAAGCACAATTCGCCGTCAAAATATGGACGATTCCCCGTCTAGACGATTCCCCGTCGTTTATTTACATATCAGTTTATTTAGCAAGTACACTAGTTTTTGAATACGTGTACCTCTTCAAAGTCATTTTAAAATATACCCAGGATGTTGTAGTACCAATGGAAATTAATGATGACAGCTATGGGTGATGCTAGACTATAATTCAGAGTCAACTACAGCGAGATAGAAACAAGTTAATTATTGTCTAAAAGTGCAACTTATAAATGATATCCAACGCCTACGCTATTGAATGAACATAGACTCTGATAGGTCCCCCTGAAAATTAGTTATTAAAGTATCAAATAATCAATAACAGGTATATCTACAGAATGACGGGGAATCATCCAGGGTGCGAACTGTCCTGATGGCGAACTGTCTGGTTATTGTTGTGATGGTAAATTGACTTGATGGCAAATTGTTCCAAAACCATTAGTGGATTTACTTGCCTGGTTGCTCATGCACTTCAGCCAGTCACGGATATCAGCCTCCCTGACAGCCTGTGCACGTATCTTGTAGAACTCGTTTCGTAGGATATGGAAACTGATCACCCCAGCCCCACTGTAATGATTATTTTGTTTAACCCGTCACGTCCCGAGGTTTTCCGCACCTCCGACATCCCCCAATCCCGAGGTAATTTAGAAAAAAAAAATTTTGGCTAAAACCTCCGCTTTTGGTGAGAAACATCGAAAATTCATAGAGAAATCGCTCACCTGAGGTTTAAAATACTCGATCCAGGTAGGAGTACCTCCTTACCTGACTGGGTTTTCTAACAAGCTGGCACCAAAGAAAACGAGTTCTATGGGAGGGTAACTATTTCACACAACTCATAAACAGTATTTATTTACTTGGTACGAATTTATATGTAGTATGAGAGTATATTGGTTTTCAAGCAGTAATATAGGCATTATAAACATTGTTTCCCTCACTAACTAATCACCATACCTGACCTTCTTTTGCCACATTACCTGATCATTATTTCTGACTGTTTCTTCTTCTAATGCTATGTAAACTTTGTCCTCCACATTGTCATCGATTGGGGAACACTCTGGCCCTGAATATCTTTACTGACCAGGTCACTGGTAACAGGTGAATTGCCGAGACAATGGCGTGAGGGGGGGGAGGGGGGAGGTTATGTGGTGTAAGGCATTGTCCTGCTTGGCATCTTCTAGAGGAATAGAGGAAGGTGTCCCGTGTATACGTACGAAAAATCACGAGCGAAAATTGAAAACTGTACAAATTAGGGACCTTGCAATTGCGTGACATACCAGTACATCGCCGGGACTGGCAAATGCAAAATGTTGCAACGTACCCATACGTCAACGGGACGGGGCGGGTTAACGAAATGCACCAGTTTATCAAAGTATACAGAAGCCTCCTTCCATGAAACTTCCATGACCACACCGCTTGGCACTTCGATGCACTTGGTGCCCAGTTTATTTTTTATTTTTATTTTTTTTTTTTTACTTTTGGAGCTTTTGTCAGCCTTCTTCAAAAATTTGGATTATTGGAATTTTCGGATTATCAGTGTTCGGAATTATGGACTTTTACTGTATATATATATATATATATATATATATATATAGTATATATATATAGTATATATATATATATATATATATATATATATATATATATATATAAATATATATATATATATATATATATATAAATATATATATAAATATATATATATATATATATATATATATATACATATATATATATATATATATATATATATATATATATATACAGTAATCCCTCCACCATCCGATGCAATAGAGCCAAAGGCACGTCCGGAAAGTGGTCCTGTGCGGATAGTGGGCCCCAGCCTCCTGGACTTGTACTTATGGACCCTAACTCAGAAAAACACCTATACAACTCCCTCTAGACATGCATAGCATCTATTTAAGACCCAAATCACACCAATAAGGGACATAAAAGACTGAAATAAATGCAACAGAACCAGAGAATGTGGTTTTACAGGTGAATTTATACAATATTAAACATTCTGGGTACTTACAACAAGTCCCTGGCTCCAGGACTGGTACTTATGGACCCTAACCAAGCCTAATTTTGAAAGCCACCTAAATAACTCCCTACCAGACACGCATAGCACATATTTAAACCTATTTAAGACCCTATTCACACCAAGAATGGACATAAAGCTTGAAATAAATGAAAAGGAACCAAAGAATGAGGAATTAGAAGTGACTGTACCTCATCCAGGGTAATTACAGGACGTTTGTGGCCACCTTTTGTAAGGTTTTGGCAGTGGTGAAAATGCTCTTGAAGAACGTACAGTAATCCAGTGTTGTGCTGCACTTACAGTAATTCTTTGCACTGTGAGTTATAACTGTTTAACACTGGACGTTGTTAATTGCACCAAGCCAGTTTCAGCCACCATATGCACTCCACAGTTAATCCTTTGCACTCTAAATTCTAATTTCTTAACACTGCACAACATTGTAAATTCCCGTGTGGTCTAGTAGTGAGGTACTGCAGTTTATTCACTGTTTATTCACAAAAAAATGAGCACTTCTGGCTCCCATTACAATATGCTACCACTCGCGATCAAAGTTAGGCAATAACTGATTGGTGTGAGGGGGAAACAGAGTTGCCAGATCGCAACGGCCACATTACCAAACTCCTCAATTTTCATTACCAAATTTAACTTTTCATTAACAAATTCGTAAAGCTAGCATTTATTCTTCACTAATTATATATACAAGTGGAAATACATGTAATCACTCTTCGTATAATTAACAGCACGTTGGTTATTTTCACCCTATGTACGTTAGCAGATTAAGAGAGAGAGCAAACAATCCACCATCTCCATCCTGTGTATCCTCATACATGTGAAAAATCCGTTTGTTAATGCATTGCTCTGATTCATTACCAAACGAATTTTTCATGACCAAATTGGCCCAAACTTGGTAATGAAAAATACCAATGGCAACCCTGACAGGGGAGGAAAGAAGGGGGGAGGGTCCGTGGTGTAACAGCTGTTCGGCACCGCACGGCAATTTCAAATTACGGGTGGGAAAAAATTAGGATTTTGGGGGGATTTTTTCTTTTTTTTGGCCATTTTTGGGTTCTGAAGGTCCAGGCCCACAATGTCCAGTAGGTGGGGATGTCCAAAAAGTGGGCGTCCGGATAGTACGGGGATTACTGTATATATATATACACAGTAATCCCTCCAATATCCGACGTAATAGAGCCAAAAGCATGTCTGGATAGTGGTCCTGTCCAGATATTGGGCCCCAGCTTATGGACTTGTACTTATGGACCCTAACTTAGAAAAACACCTATACAACTCCCTCTGGACATGCATTGCACCTATTTAAGACCCAAATCACACCAATAAGGGACATAAAAGACTGAAATAAATGCAAAAGAACCATACAATGAGGTTTTAGAGATGAGTTTATACAATATTAAACATCTCTGGGTACTTACAAGTCCCTTGCTCCTGGACTGGTTTGAACCGCCAGTTTGCAGTCCACAGTTAATCCTCTGCACTCTAAATTCTAATTTCTTAACACTGCACAACACTGTAAATTCCTGTGTGTTCTAGTGGCGAGGTATTGCAGTTTATTCACTGTTTATTCACAAAAAACAAGCACCTGTAGCTTGCACTGCTATGAGCATCTGCTCTCGATCAGAGTTAGACTGTGACTGTTGATGTTGGCGGGGTAACAAAGTTGCCAGACCGCAACAGCCACATTACCAATCTTTTTTTTTTTTTTTTTTTTTTTTTTTTTTTTTTTATAACAGAACAAAGGAAGGAAAAATAAATGGGTAAAAAAAAATAATCCATACACCAGATTACTGGTGTCCTCTGTTCATAAAATATCTGTAACAATTAGACTTGAACAGTTGTGGGTTGAAATTTGGAGGAAAACAACTCTGGGGAAGCGAGTTCCAGAGAGATGCAGTTCGGGGAATGAAAGAATTCTGATAGGCAGAAGTTCTGCAATATGGTTCAGTGACATTCATTACCAAATTTAACTTTTCATTACCAAATTCGTAAAGCTGGCATTTATTCTTCACTAATTATATATACAAGTGGAAAAACATGTAATCACTCTCCTTATAATTAACACCATGTTGATTATTTTCACACTATGTAGGGTAGCAGATTAATCAGAGAGAGCAAACAATCCACCATCTCCATCCTGTGTATCCTCATACATGTGAAAAATCCATTTGGTAATGCATTATTCTGATTCATTACCAAACGAATTTTTCATTACCAAATTGGCCCACAGTTGGTAATGAAAAATACCAAATGGCAACCCTGACAGGGGAGCGGGGAGGAGGAGGAAGGAAGGGGTGAAGGGACCATGGTGTAACAGCTGTTCGGCACCAGGCAGGAATTTCAAATTACGGGAGGGAAAGTCAGATTTTTTTCGAATTTTTTGCAGTTTTTGGCCCATTTTGGGAATATTGGATCCCAGGATGATTATGTCCGGTTAGTGGGGATGTTCGGATATTGGGCGTTCGGATATTAGAGGGATTACTTATATATATATATATATATATATATATATATACAGAGATAGCCCGATTATCCAGGCTATATGGTGTTAAGGGGTGCCTGATTAATCCGAAAGCACGATTAATCCGGCGGAAACACAAGTACTGTACTGTTAGACTGATTTATTTACCGGTAAATGTACACTTAAGTACCAGAAAGACCTTTCCAGTTCAATGTATATTCCTCCAGCTTGTTTCAGTATTTTTCAGACTATATTCAGTTCGGTAAATCACGTTTTCTTACTGAAAGATTTCCTCCCTGTTAGTATCGTCACATTCTAAAGCTGTACCTACGATTGTTTCCAGCACAAAGGACGAAACTCATCGTACTCAAATGTGGACTTCGTTTCCCAACTTCCCAACTGAAGATTAGGTTAGGTTACATTATTAGGTGCAGTTAATTTAGGTTAGACCAGGTTTAAACACTTAGATTAGAACAGTGTCTTCTGACATTATGTTAACGAATCAAAGAGTCATCACACCAGAACAGATAAAAACAGCGGGGAAAGATTTAACAAGAAATGTTTATTTACCAACCCAAAAATAATCAGAAAAATATAACAGACTATCAGGATGAACTGATTTGGTAAGGTGCTTTTACTGCTTACAGCAAAGCGTATGTTTACCCCCCTCAAATACTCAATGTTCGTGAGTTCAGAAATTTGTGTACTCCCGTGGCAGACCTAGAAACCATTTTTTCAAAGTTATAAAGTCAGTTTCTTTTTCTTACAGATGTGAAAAGACTCGTCTGGTACACCTGGCTTTTTCCCCTCCTCCCTAAACCCATCTTGTGATTTGTTATGATTCGTGAAAGAAAATTAGGGGGCATGTTACATTAGAATTTAAACATAAAGTTAGGGTGCATGTTACTTTAGCATTTAAACATATCGGCAAAAACATCTGGGATGAAAGGACCGCCGAGCTGTTTGGGATGGTAGAGTAGGGTCGTATAAACATACCAGTGACCTTGGTTCCCTTCCCATAATTGTTCGCAGTTTTTATGGCTCTCCCTAACTTAACGTTACTGACACCGGTACAGTAAAGCATTGTTCAAGGCTAGCAGCCATAAGGGGTTAATGGAATACATTATTGTTTGTATCAATACTCTCTCTTTCACACATACGCGAACGAACAAAAGAATGTGCAATAAATGTACACCTAACTGTAAGGAGCAGAAATAACTGTATGCTCTGTCGGTCCGAAATGTGTTGGGAAGCGACATCGAACAAAGAATGTGGAACTGAATGCCACCTTACGAGAACACTTGAGATGAAAGTATTTTTTCTTATTAGTAAACATAATTGTTCCATTTCGTCCCCTATAATTGTGAAACTCGTAAATTTTCGTCCAAGCATACAGCCTAATAACCTTACCAATTCAATTCATATTCTCTAGTTTGATTTTGTATTTTTCTAGTTTGTTTTCTTATCATCATAACGTTCCTTAAGCCTTACCTACGTTTGTTTCCGGCATATTGGAAGAAACTTACTCATAATTAGGGTGCATGTTACATTAGCATTTAAACATATCGGCGAAAACATCTGAGATGAAGTGGCAGGCCGCCTGACTGTTTGAGATGGTAGAGGAGGGTCGTGAAAACATACCAGTGACCTTTGTTCCCTTCCCATAATTGTTCGCAGTTTCTTATAGCTCTCCCTAACCCAACATCCTTGACACCGGTACAGTAAAGCATTGTTCGAGGCTGACAGCTATGATGGGGTTAATGGAATGTATTATTGTTTGTATTAATACTCTCTTTCACACATACAGTACACTTAAGAACGAACAAAAGAGTGAACAGTAAATGTATGAGGAAGAAATAACAATGCTCTGTTGGTCCGAAATGTGTTGGGAGGCGCGATACCTAACGAAGAATGCAGAACTGAATGCTAACTTACGAGAACACATGAGTTTTTTTTTTTTTTCTGATTAGCAGACATTCTTGTTTCATTTCGTTCCCTAAAACTAGGAAACCCATTACTTTTCGCCTAAGCATACAGCCTAAAGACCTCACCAATTCACTTCATATTCCTCCAGTTTGTTTTCTGTGTTTTTCTATTTTGAGGGTAGTAAATTACCTTCTCTTGCTGAAATATTTTCTCTTTTATCACGTTCTTTAAGCCGTACCTACGATTGCTTTGGGCATAATGGAAGAAACTCATCGTACACAAAAGTGGATTTAGTTTCCCAATTTCCCAACTGGAGCCCAGGTTAGGTTAAATTAGGTTAAATTATTAAGTAGTTAAGCAAGGTTAGGCTACGTCAGGAGTATCAGTTGCCTCCCCAAACTCCATCCTACCACCCTTGTGATCGAGTTGTGAGCAGGAGGTGTGGGTGGGGGCAGGGTGAGCAAGCCTCTCTCTGGTTTATCCATGCCTCTCTCCCTAGAAACTGGATGCTTCCTGTTTAAACCGGAGCTATCGTACGGATAATTCTATGAATTACTGTACCACTGAACCATTGGGTCAAGGCCCGGATATACCGAAAGCTGGATAATCCGAGCCTGGATAATCGAGCTTCCACTGTATATATATATATATATATATACATGTATTGGTGGTAGGTGGTGGCAACCATCATCCACTCACTTGATGTAGTGCTGCCTACTTCTTCCTTAGCCTTTATCATTTTTTTTCTGTGCCTGCCCTCCTCTCTTCCTATATCTCCCATCTTTCCTGTCACTTCTTATTGCTCTTCTTTCCTTTACAGGTGCCTTTACATTGAGTGACAGGCCAAATGGTTTCCTGTAAGCCAGGAAACCATTTACAACGCTGGGTGGTAACCATATAACCAACCCATACGTGCTCCCTACGTGTCAACAAGTGGGTTGGTGGAGGGTTAGTGTCCCTCCCCGTAAAACCAATAACTCAAAGTCAAGTGGCCACCCCTTATGGGATTATGGTGTCTGGCAATAGATAGATAGATAGATAGATATGTACATATATATATATATATATATATATATATATATATATACAGTGGGCTCGCCTACTGCGCAAGCACAGAGTGCACGAATTGCATTGTGTGCGAGTGACCAAAAATAATAACCAAAAAGCTTGTGTGCGTGAGTTTGCCTCACAAAACGTGAGGTGGAGGCAAGGAGTGGCACAAAAACGCATTTTCCATTAGTATGCAACCCCCACTCCCACACAAACGCGCCAATAGCGACCTAGAGGCTCGTGGGGAAAGTGCTCAAGAGGAGTCTACAGCAAGATCTCGCCAATAACATCTTCGACAGTAACAGTAAGTTAGAATAGATACCCAGTTTCTATAATAATGATGGTTAGTTTGCGAATACCAAGTTGTTATACTGCCAGTACGTCCATAACAAGATGAGGAATGAAACAGACAAGCAAGAAGAGATGAAGGAAATTGCCGAAAATGTGAGCAGTAGCGAGGAGGAGATGGAGGATCCTCCCCTCACCACCTCCCCTGACTCACCTGCCACCGTTCCCTCCTCCTCCACTGCCCCACCTGACTCACCAGTTGCCTTCCCCTCCACCTCCACAGCCCCACCTGACTCACCTGCTTCACCTGGCATACCTGCAACCCCAACCATAATGACCACTGCTGCATTCTGGAAGAAATATAACATTCGACATGCTGTAAATTTCTTCGTCAAAGCTTGGAATAATACAACACTGGTAACCATTAAACAACCGTGATGCAGCCGGGGTGGCGGCAGGGCACTCTAAGTGTGTTGTCACGTCTCAGAACCCCTGGTATTTAAGTCCATCAGGCCTGCTGTCTATTGTTGTTAACCTGACTGACCACAGTTTTGTTATTATAGCTATAACTGTAGTATATATCTGAAAAATTTTCCCTTTATTATGTCTCTAAGGGCCAAAAAATGCCAAGGTATGAGGGGATACCGCCCATATGTTATTTTTCGCATAAGATTATGTATTCTCAGTGAGTGAATTCACACTGCACGAGGACCAGGACTGCCCATTCACTCGTGCAATGTACGAACCCATTGTATATACAGTATATGTATACAGTCAAGTCGCCTATGGCATGTGCTTCTATGGCACGGTTTTCTATGACACGGCAAGGTGCCAGACCCAAAAATAATGAACCACATGCATAAAATACCTATGGCGCGGGTGCAGCAAGATTTGAAACTCGTCTCTTGCCTCGGAACCCCCAACCCTACCCTTTCCACTTAAGCACTATCGTCGTCGGAGTCAGGTACATACAGTACAGTCACTACTCGTTGAACCAGTATATGATAATTCGCTACAACAATAACAAAAAAGTTACACCCCAAAATCCAGTTTATGAATTTCCCACTAAAACAACATTGCCAGATGAAAATTTCGTACAAAGCACCAGGCGCACGCAAGGTGACCGTCGCTCGTCTCAGGCAAGATGGCAGCCTCAGCATGCAGAGGATTGTTTTGGTTCAGTTGTGCAGTCCCGCCACCCTTTCAAAGCCCTGTCCTTTCCACTTGTTCAAGTGTGCCCCCCTGCTATCGCCACCTCTTAGCCAAATATCGTACTACAGTATACATCGTGTAGCACCAGGCCAACATTATGCAAGTGTGATTACTGTGTTGTTGCAACGATTTGCTGTGCGTGAGTAATGCTGCCTGTACTGGTGCGATAGTGTTTGCTTTGGGCTTGGAGATGACTTGGACTGACACAGGAAGTGATTAAGGTGGGTTGTCATTTTTGTTTGACTGATTGCTTGATTGTGTCCGTGTGTAAAGTGGGGAAAAATATGGAAAAGTGGGGTGAAAAGGGGGACTTTGGCCGAACATCCAGAACCAAACTGCACTTTTCCCATAAGTTTAGTTATTTGTACGGAGCGGTTTTCTATGACATGGGCTCAGTCCAGAACCAATTAGCCACGCCTTAGGTGACTTGGCTATGTACAGTACACCCCCCTAGTACGTACAGTACCTATATGGGCAGCAGACGTGCTCGTGTACTAGGCTTCGCGTACTAGAAATACATAAACTAATGGGAAAATTAACATATACAGTAGGAGGCACCCCTATCAGTGACCTTTTTTACCTGTCTGAGGGAAATATCTAAGACATTTACAGTACAGTACTTAAGATATAACTTAAATAACAAGAATATGGCTGCTCACCTTAATCAAAGAAGACAACAGGCTTGATAGACGTAAGGAAGGGCTCCGAGGCAGGGTGAGGCACTTAGTGTGCACCCCCTGCACCGACTGTCGCACCACTCAATGCACCGCCACCTGCACCACCCGCCTCACCAACCTCCTCATCAACACTTTTGCGGGCCACCTCACTCACTTCCTGCATGAATCCTTCAAAGTCTATTGATGAAATCACTGACATCACCTCATCCTCTAGTTCCTCCCCAGGAATTGGCTCAGCAGAAGAAGGCACTGCTTCCTCCTGAATTTCTGGTGGCCGCTAAAGATAACGGGTGATGAGGGTTTGTTTCCTCCTGTTAATTTCTTGATGGTGCTTCTCTGTGTAGTATTAGAAGGATCCGTCTAGTGAACTCAGAACCTCTTCCATTCGTTGCTGACACAGTTCCATGCTCTCGAATTCCATCATGAACCTATTCAGGGCACACTGGATTCGACTAATCCTAGACATTGGCAAATCACTCTCCATTAGAGGCGGGTGTCACTCTCAGGGTTCACACCTGAAAACAACGATTTTGGGCAGTTTTTCCCTGGTGCCTCACATCGTGTGGGTGTGACTCATGTACTCTGGTTAGGAAAATATTCAAAACAGGTCCTCGCGCACTAGGGATCTCGCATACTAGGATTTCATGTACTGGGAGGTGTACTGTATACTGCGCAAGCTCAGAGTGCACTGATCGAATTGTGCATGAGTGACCAAAAATCATAACCAAAAACCTTGAATGTGCAAGTTTACTTCACAAAATGCGAAGTAGAGGCAAGGAGTGGCTCAAAAATGCCATTTTCCATTAGTACATGACCCACCCCCCCACACACAACGCGTCCATCATCACGTTTCGTGATGTTGATGCGCAGAAATTCCCGGGGCATTCTACTGCGCAGCTTGGGGTAGGAAGCAGTAGGCTCGCCATTACAGACAAGGCTCGTGAACAGTGTGGATCCGCTCTCTGCAGCTAATCTGTTGTGTACACCGTGTTGCTGTTTTCTGCTCCATCCTGGCCTGTACTGTACCTTCACTGTGCCATGCCACCAGCCCCAAGAGTTAAGAAACTACTCATGCACACAACCAAGTTGGAGATTATCAAGCTCAAGGAGGAGGGACAAGGAAACACAGTTATCAGGAAAGCCCTGGGACTGGCTGAATCAACAGTGAGGACAGTCTGGAAGAACCGCGATGCCATCAGTGCACTTGTGAAGACGTATGGTGCATTTGTGCTAGACAGCCCCTCCCGGGTGGGAAACCGTGCAATGATACTAATAGAACAGTATCTTGCCACCTACGTAATGAGGAAGGAGAAGGAAGGTGTATCACTGAATGACAGATTTATTCGGAACCAAGCCCAGCTCTTTAACAGGGCAGCATCTTGCAAGTTAAATGTGGACAAACCTTTCAAGGCATCGGTAGGATGACTACACCGTTTTTTGAAATGCAAGGAACCCCATCACATCAAACTGTCTGGTGAACATGCCTCTGCCGACAAGCTGGCCGCAAGAGAGTATCCTATGGTATTTATAGCGCTTCTTGAAGAAGGACAGTACACCTAGAACCAGATCTACAACGTCGACGAAACGTCGTTATACTACAAGGCCATGTCCAAATCAACTTACAATCGCTAAAAGACAGAAACAAGCCCCTGGTCGCAAGCTCTAGATGTGTAAGATGATGGTAATGTTCGTTGTAAACCTGTCTGGAAGCCACAAGATGAGGCCAGTTGTTGTACACACAGCTTCACACCCAAGGTGCTACAAAAACCTCACAAACATGGACGCAAGTGGTGAGTACTGGTACAAGTCTGCAAATGGTTGGATGACCAGGAACATTATGGCAGACTGGTTAATGAGGTGCTGCATCCCTGATGCCAAGGCCAAGTGTCGGGAACTTGGCATTCCATTTAAGATGCTCCTTGTGTTGGACAATGCACCAAGTCACCCTCCATACCTAGAACATCTGCACAAGGCTTGTCGTGTTGTGTTTCTGCCGCCCTGGACGACATCACTAGTGCAGTCACTGGATCTAGAACTGATCGCCACTGTGAAGCACTTCTACCATGAGCAAGTGTATGACTACCTACACAGGAAAACCGACACACAAGAGGAGCTTCATGCCCTACAAGAAGATCATGACAAAGACCTCGACAAGGCACAAGCTCCCGTTCCATCTCTGCCAGTGGCTGTATCCTGACCCGCCACAGTGACTGTTGAGGCATTTTGGCATCATTTCACAGTGAATGACGCAGTTGACTCTTTCCTACAAGCATGGCACCAAGATTACACCTGCAACGGCGATCCATGCGTGGTGAATGCTCGTACCTCACTTATCCACAACCGACGAGACGGCCATTCAACCACTGTCCAAGGCTGAGGCAGCAACACTGACAGCAGCACAAGCTGTAACAGGTTTCGAGGACGTTACATTGGTGGACATGCAGGAAGTGCACGGTGCTACTGAGGAACAGCCTCCTGAGGAAGTCTTGCAACGGATGGACGAGGCTGCTGCAGAGCCCGATGCCAGGAAAAGGCAAGTTGAGCAGCCTAATGTGATGGAGGGCAGGACTGAGCTGTGTATGTTAAGAATAAGCAAGATCTTTGCTGCCATGAATAAGCTCAAGGAAGAGGTGAAGGAACAGGAAGTCAGCAACCAAAGAACGGAGGAGGTTCTCGTTGGTATCGACAAAGTCTTCCGTTTCTACACAGACAGGCACAGGCAAGAAATAAGCACGTGAAGACAGACGCTCATAACAAGTTACACACAGTGGTCTCAAGTTAGTGAAAGTGAGGAACCAGTTACATCATCTGATCCTATTCCTGTTGAGGATGAAGAGGATGCAATGTCAGATGTATCAGCATTGGACTTCGAGGGGTTTATGACCGAAGTGAGTGAGTTTGAGACTCCTGGGGAAGGTGCTCAGAAGGAGTCTGTTGAGAGAAGTGTTGGTGCTGCAGGAGGTGTGGCGGGGGGTGCAGCACTGTAAGTGTTGCCGCGTCTCGGAACCCCTGTTATTTAAGGCCATCAGGCCTGTTGTCTATTGTTGTTAAGGTGACTGCCCATATTTTTGTTATTGTAGCTATATCTGTAGTACAATGTCTGAAAAATATTACCTTTATTATGTCTCTAAGGGCCAAAAAATGTCCAGGTATGAGGGGGTACCACCCACATGTTATTTTTCCCATGAGATTATATGTTCTCAGTGTGCGATTTCACAGTGCACAAGGACCAGGACCGCCCAATCTCCTGGGCACTGTGCGAGCCCACTGTATAAATATATTGTATGTGTATATATACATATACAGTAACCTCTCAAATAATGCGAGGGTTAGGTTCCTGGAGAGGTTGCGTTAGTTAAAAACGCAATTTTTAATCATAATTTTCCCATAAGAAACAATGGTAATATTGGGGGTTCCTGGACTATGGGAAAGTATACCTATTTGGGAAGTTATGCTACTCTAAATTTAAAAGCAACAATATTAATTTGAAGGAAACTCCACGTAAAAACAAAAACAGTATATCTGGGGAGAAAAAAACAACATCTGAGCCTTAGTTGGGCCAAAGCGTTGTTTACTTCTCCCCAAAAACATACTGTTTTCTTTTTTTTAAGTGGATTCTCTTTCAATTCAGCTTCATTCACGGCATTTTGAAAGTTCCTCAACATTATTAATGCATTAGTAGGTCATAAAAACACTACAGTATAAGCAACCTTTTCATCAGAGTAAGTAGGACAAGGACTGACCAAAAGATAACGACCCAGGACCGGACAAAGGACATAGTAACTCGAACATGGAATGTAAGAGGTGTGAACGATGAGGTGAAAGAAAGAGAGATTGTCCCGGTGCTTGAGGGTGCGAAAGTGGATGTATGTGCAGTAACTGAAACTAAATTGAGAGGAGAGAGTGTGAGAGAATGGGAGTATGGATGGGGTATATGTGCAGAAGTAGATGGGAATGAGAGGGCAAAAGAAGGAGTGTGTATTGTTGTGAGTAAAAGATGGACGAAGAACATAAGAAAGTATGGATCAGTTGGGTCAAGGATTGTGTGGGTAAGATTGAAAGTTGGAATACAAATGTGGGCGATTGTGTGCATGTATGCGCCAAAGCAAGATTGTGCAAGCAGAGTGAGAGAAGAGTTCTGGACAAATGTGGAAGTGTGCATGGAAAAGTTTGGAAGGAATGAGAGTGTTTTTGATCGGTAATATGAATGGTAAAAGTAGGGAATCTGAAGGTGGATGGAACAGTTGGTGAGTGGGTTGTGCCTGCTGAGACAGATGAGAATGGTAGTGCGTTAGTGGATATTTGTGCTGGGAGGGGGTTGGTGATAGCCAATACCCTGTTCAGGCACAAAATGATCCACAGGTATACATGGCGAGTGATGAGAAGGGTGGGTGGTGAACTGAATGAATGGAAGGCAATGATTGATTGTGTGTGTGGATGAAAGGATGCAAAGATGTGTAATGGATGCAAGAGTCTATAGAGGTTGGGGGAGTGGACTTTCTGACCACTGCTTGGTGGTGGCCAGAATCAAGGCCCAAATAAGATGGAGTAATAGAAGAAGGAAAGGACGGGAAGAAGGAGTAGTTGCAAGGAGAGTGGAAAGGTTACAAGAGGATGAGAAAAAGGCAGAATACAAGAGAGAAGTAGAGGAACAATTGGGTAATTATGAATTGGAGCAAATGGGGTACGTGCAAGGTGTGTGCAGGATATTCACAGGAGAAATATGTGCAGCATGTGATGTGGTGTGTGGGATGAAGAGAAGACGGAGGGGGATGCAAGGAACAGCGTGGTGGAATGAAGAGGTGAGACAGGCTGTGGCACAAAAGAAGAAAGCATACAATGAATGGATGAGAAATAGGGGCGTGGAAGAAGTTGAGAGGCGGAAGAGAGAGTTATATGTAGAAAGAAAGAGAGAGGTAAAAAGATTAGTAAGAGAGAGTACGAAGAGAGTGGATGAGGAATTTGGAAGGAATTTGAGTGTAAAGCAGAGGGACTGTAAGAAAATGTTCTGGAAAAGAGGTGAAGAGAGTAAGACAGGGTGGAAGTGAAGTTAGCAGGGGAATGAAAGATAAAAATGGTAGATTACTAGTGGAGAAGGGAGAAAAAGTGAGCAGATGGAGAGAACACTTTAAGGAATTGTTGAACATAGAGGATGGAAGTGATGCGAGTATAAGTGGCTGGGGAATGGCTGGGAGAAGGAGGGAGGTGAGAAGACAGGAAGAAATCAGTAGGCTAGAAGTTGTGGAAGCAATGAAGAAAGTTAAATTGGGGAAAACCCCAGGAATTGATGGAGTGTGTGATGAAATGCTGAAGCATGGGGGAGAGATAATAGTTGAATGAATGTGGAAGATATGCAGACTGGCCTGGGAGGAAGGCAGAGTTCCGGAGGATTGGAAGTCAGGTATAATTATTCCCTCGTACAAAGGAAAAAGGGAAAAAGAAGTGTGTGGTAATCATAGGGGCATTTGTCTTCTTAGTATAATAGGAAAAGTGTATGGTAGGATACTTATTGACAGAGTTAGGGAAAAACCAGAGGAATTAGTTGGAGAACAGGGAGGCCTTAGGAAGGGAAGAGGTTGTGTAGATCAGAGACTCATTCTTAGATCTTTAGTGGAAAAGTTTCTACAGAAGGGAAAGAAGTTGTATGCAACTTTCATGGATTTGGAGAAAGCATATGACAGGGTGGATAGACAAGGATTGTGGAAAGTATTAAGAATATATTGAGTAGATGGGAAGTTGTTGAATGCTGTGAAGAGTATGTATGATGGTGCTAAGGCTGCAGTATGTGTGGATGGTGAACTGAGTGAATTTTTCTCTTTCATGGTTGGGTTGAAACAGGGATGTGACATGTCTCCATGGTTGTTCTTACCCCGAAGTAGACTGTAGCACCAGTCGAGCAGGGCAGTACTCCCAAGGTGGATGGAAAGCTGATGACAGGGAGTGCTGGAGCTCCCGTTTCATCAGCCCTCAGGACTAGTTCCTGACCATCCCCCTTTGCTGAACTTTTTCGGTGTCTCAGTTACACAGAGAGTAGGCCAGCATGCTCTCCAGTACAAATTCCTCTAACTATCTACACCAAACTACATGCACAGTACACACTACACTTCCCTTTCCAAAATGTAAAAAATTATGGCGTCTCTTCACCAAGCCTCGGAGTCCCCTGGGGGGGGGGGACCATAAATGCCCCCACCATCCGCCCCTCTCCCGGTGACGACTCGAGGTGCATGGAACCACTGTCTGACTCACTTCTTCTTCATTTCTGCAACATTCGCGGCCTTTCCTCTACCTTTCGCTCTGTTAAGCACCACCTCTCCTCCTCTAAACCTCACCTTCTTTTTCTAACTGAGACTCAGCTGTCTGAGGCAACTGACAGCAAACCCTTTTCTGTATCCTCCTACTTTCTCTATACTCATTTCAAAGCCAAAGGTGGCTGTTGTGTATATATACGCAACGACTTATCTTGCTCTCGTGTTCCTGAACTCGATTCTTCTGAATTCTCTACACTCTGGCTTCGGCTTTCCTGTCATTCTCTGACTAAATATATCTGTGCTGTTTACTTATCCCCTAATTCTACTATCAAAAATTCTTCGACTATCTTACTTCTATGATGGAACACATTCTATCCATTTCTCCTTTCTCAGAAATCTCCATTCTAGGAGATTTCAATGTTCACCACCACCTTTGGCTCTCCTCTCCTTTCACTGATCCACCTGGTGAACAAGCCTACATCTTTTCTATCCTTAATGACCTAGAGCAGCTTGTAAAGCACCCTACCCGTATTCCTGACCGCCTTGGAGAGAGCTCCAACATACCTGACCTCTTCCTCACAACTAATCCTTCTGCTTACTCTGTTAATCTTTTCTCTCCGTTGGGCTCCTCCGATCACAACCTTATCACCTTAACCTGTCCTATCACTCCGGTACGGCCTGCGGACCCTCCAGAGAAACATCGTCTGTGGCATTTTGGTGCCGTGGACTGGGAGGCCCCCAGGCAGTACTTCTTTGATTTTCCCTGGAACGATTATTGCTTCCATGGCCGTGAGCCATCTGAGTGTGCCTTGCGCATTACGGAGGTTATTCTCTCGGGCATGGAAGCATACATTCCTTTCTCATATCCTTTGACTAACGCAAGAAAGCCTTGGTTTAATCACGCTTGTTCTAATGCTGTCCACAACAAGGAGAGGGCCTACAAAAGGTACCGGAGCCAACCCACCACTGAATCACATCATCTTTACGTTTCTGCACGGAATCGTGCTAAGTCTGTTTTTCGCTCTGCTAAAAATAATTTCATCAGTACTAAATGCTCTCAACTCTCCAACTTGAATTCTTCCCGCTCCTTCTGCCACCTTGCCAAAAACCTTTCTAACAACTTCACCTCATCATCCTTCCCTCCTCTTTTCTACTCTGATGGCTCTGTAGCTATTTCTTCTACTGATAAAGCAGATCTCTTCGCACAGTCTTTCTCCTCCAATTCCACCTTAGATGATTCTGGTGCTGTTCCTCCATCACTTTACCCCTCTGACTTCCTCATGGCTGACATTAAAATTTCTTCAGCTGATGTATTTTCTGCCATCACTGGCCTCAGTACTAACAAGGCATATGGGTCTGATGGGGTCCCTTCTGTTGTTCTCAAGAACTGTGCTTCTGTGCTTACACCCTGCCTAGGCAAACTCTTTCGCCTTTGTCTGTCAACTTGTACCTTTCCTTCTTGCTGGAAGTTTGCTCTCATTCAGCCAGTCCCAAAGAAAGGTGACCACTCCCAACCCTCCAACTATCGTCCAATTGCTTTAACGTCCTGTATTTTAAAAGTTTTCGAGTCAATTCTCAAAAGAAAAATTTTAAGGCATCCTTCCTATCACAATCTTCTTTCCAATCGTCAGTACGGGTTCCGTCAGGGACGCTCCACTGGCGATCTTCTCACCTACCTTTCAGACTCCTGGTCATCTTCCTTCCGGGACTCTGGCGAAAGCTTTGCTATTGCACTTGACATCTCAAAGGCTTTCGATCGAGTCTGGCATAAATCTTTAATTTCCAAACTGCCCTCCTACGGTTTCTATCCTGCTGTGCCATCATCGCTAGCTTCCTTTCTGGTCGTTCTATAGCCGCTGTTGTAGACGGCCATCGTTCTTCTCCTAGCTCTATCAACAGTGGTGTTCCTCAGGGCTCTGTCCTATCGCCAACTCTCTTCCTTTTATTCATCAATGATCTTCTAAGCTCTACATCTAACCCTATCCACTCATACGCTGATGACTCCACCCTTCACCTTTCCATTCAGTTCCCGCAACGCCCATCTCAGCAGTTACTTCAACAAGCAAGGGATGAGGCTATGGCACACCTAATGTCTGACTTGGCTCGTATTTCTGACTGGGGTAAAATAATATGGTTGTTTTTAATGCATCTAAGACTCAGTTCTTACACCTATCAACCCAAGAAAATCTTCCACAGGTATACCCACTAATGTTTAATAATATTTAGCTTAATCCTGCATCATCCTTGAACATGCTTGGGGTTTCATTTACTCAGGACTTGTCTTGGAAAGATCATATTACATCTCTTGTAAAATCTGCTTCCAAGAGATTGGGTGTGCTAAGCCGACTCCGCTCTTTCTTTACTCCTGCACAATTGTTGACTCTATACAGCGGTTTTGTCTGCCCCTGTGTGGAGTACAACTCTCATGTGTGGGGAGGCTCCCCACATACAGCTCTTCTCAATAGGGTGGAGTCAAAGGCTTTTCGTCTCATTAACTCTCCTGCTCTTACTGGCTCCCTTCAACCTCTGTCTCTTCGCTGCACTGTTGCATCTTTATCTCTTTTCTATCGCTACTTTAATGGTCACTGCTCCTCTGAACTGTCTGCTTGCATTCCTCCACCTCTACAACGGGCGCATAGCACCCGTCTGGCAGCAAACTCTCATCCCTTTTCTGTCCAACACTCAAATGCAAGAGTTAACCGTTACTCCCAGTCTTTCATTTATGCAACAGGTCAACTCTGGAACTGTCTCCCTCTGTCTGTATTTCCTGCTGCCTATGATCTTGTCTTTCAAACGCAGTGTGTCCAGGCATCTCAAAATGATCAGATCTTGAATTTGGCTCTCTATTGTATTTTGTTTTTCTCTTGGAGGGAACTGTTACTGCGGGCTCAATGCCTTTGGTTCCTTCTTCCTCGCATTAAAAAAAAAAAAAAAAAAAAAAAAAACTGTACATGGATGGAGTAATAAAAGAGGTACAAGGTAGGGTAGTGGATGTTGGAGTGGCCCTGGTGAGAGAGGATAGTGTTTGGAAACTCCCTGTACTGTTGTTTGCAGATGATACTGCGTTGTTGAGTGAAGACGAAGGAGAGCTGCACGGCTTGGTGGATGAGTTTGGGAGTGTGTGTAAGAAACGGAATCTAAAAGTGAATGTAGGAAAGAGTAAAGTGAAGGTCTTTGAGAGGGGTGAAGTCAGTGAATGTACAGTGAGGTTGGATGGTGAGGAATTGGAAAATGTGAGTACATTTAAGTACTTGGGTAGTGTGATGAGTAAGGATAGAGGTTTGGAGGGTGAAGTGCTTGAAAGGGTACAGCAGGGAAGAAAGATTGCTGGTTCCTTGAAAGCAGTGATAAGAAACAGGGAAGTGAGCATGGAAGTTAAAAAGTTACTACATGACAGTATTGTGATACCAACTCTAACGTATGGAAGTGAAGCTTAGACGTTGTTGGAAGGGCACAAGTCAAGAGTGAGAGCAGTGGAGAGCAGAGGAAATGAGTTATTTAACCCGCCCTGTCCCGGAGACGTGAATTCACCTCCTCACATGATGTGCACTCATATCCCGGAGAAGTAAATTAACACAGCAACATTGCAAGGTCCCTAATTTGCACAATTTTCAATTTTCGCAAGTGATTTCGCGAGTGATTTCTGGCACGTATACACGGGACACCTTCCTCTATTCCTCTGCAAGATGCCACGCAGGAACAATGCCTTACACCACATAACCTCTCCCCCCCCCCCTGCACGGCACTGTCTTGGCAATTCACCTGTTACCAGTGACCTGGCCAGTAAAGACATTCAGGGCCAGAGTGATTTCCCAATCGATGACAATGTGGAGGACAAAGTTTACATAGCATTAGAGGAAGAAACAGTCAGAAATGATGATCAAGTAATGTGGGAAAAAAAGGTCATGAATGGTGATGAGTTACTGAGTGAAACAATGCTTATAATGCCTATATTACTGTTTGAAAACCAATATACTCTAGTACTACATATAAATTCGTACCAAGTAAATAAAAAATAATGTTTATGAGTGGATAAAATAGTTACCCTCCCATAGAACTCGTTTTCTTTGGTGCCAGTCTGTTAGAAAACCCAGTCAGGTAAGGATGTACTCGTACCTGGATCAAGTATTTTAAACCTCAGGTGAGCGATTTCTCTATGAATTTTCGATATTTCTCACCAAAAGCGAATGTTTGAGCCTAAAAAAAAAAGGTCCAAAAATGTTGGGACTAGGGCGTACCACTGCCCAGAAAACGTCGGGATGGGGCGGGTTAAGAGGAGCCTGTGGAGTCACATGGAGAGACAGGCTGACAAATGAGGATATAAAGGAGTGTTGTGGTGTGGATGTGGATGTGATAGGAAGCGTTAGGAGGAATACACTGATGTGGTTTGGCTATGTGGAGAGGATGGAAGGTGAAAACCTGACGAAGAGAGTGTATGTGAGTGAGGTGGAGGGGAGGAGAGGAAGGGGGAGGCCGAGGATGAGATGGAGGGATGGGGTGGAGGGGTATATGAGAGAGGGGGGTGTGAGTTGGGAGCAGGGTGGTGAAATGGCGGGGAACAGGGCGACGTGGAGGGAATTTGTTTGTGGCCACCCCGAACGGGATTGAGGCGTCTGGCAATAGATAGATAGATAGATAGAAATAGGTCACAAACAATAACAACACAGCCTCACTTCATCTATGCATCACTCGTCGTCTGCTGCTGTCCCTCCTTACACCGCTACCCCACCTCCCGCCACTCCCCACCCTAAACTTGTTGTCCCTCCTCACTCTGCTGTCCCTCCTCTTCCTCTTCCTCTTCCTCTGACTCCCATGCTACTGGTGATGAAGATAACTCCCTGAAGTTTTGTGTCTTCTTCATAAAGAACTGTTCTATCTTGGTCCGATTGGTTTTCTTCTTTCTGTTCTGCAGCATCAAGTTGTAACAATTTAGATCTATCATCACTTTCCTGGCCAGAATTTGTTCGAAAATGAGCCAAATTGCTCAAAATAGGGCCATACTTCATTTTCAAATATTATAGTTCGAATAAAACCAGTTTAAGCAACAGAGAAATAAAAAATTGTATTTATGCATAAACTGCCATACACGGTCTATCAGCTCGGGACTGTCCATGGCACACGCGGCTAATTTGAAACCATCACGCACAAGTAAAGTCGCGTTAAATCGAGAAACCCTTGTTAGTTAAACATATCTCCTTAAATATTTGCTCATGTTAAAACGAAAACGCGTTTTTAAACTCGTGTTAGTTGAGAGGTAACTGTATACGTACAGTAGGCTCTTGATCTTCGATTAATATTACTTTGATATTTCGTACTTCGATCAGACTCACCTGCTCGCCCAAAATTCGTGCTTCGATTTCAAAAGTCATGCTTTGATCAATCAAGTCGGGTTGCAAGCGCAAGTCGAAGCTCATCTGTTCATCTGTCATGCCACCTACCGGCCACTTGGTGAAGCTTGCCCTCATTCAAACACTTGAAATCTTTTTTGTGATGATGGAGGCAGTGAAAGCATCAACAGCAGTGGCCATGGTGCTTGGGACAAGGGTAAGGAAGCAGGTGTTCACTCAAGCAGAGTTGGGGCGAGTGCGAGTGATGGCAGCGAGGGTGGCTGGCAACAGTGACTCACCCACCGCCTCAGAACCGGTCAAGACAATTCACTGTCAAGTCAATTCGCCATCATAACAATAACAAGACAGTTCGCCGTCATTAATGAAGACAGCTATGAGTGATGCTAGATATTAATTCAACGGCAACTACAGCGAGGAAGAAACAGGTTAATTATTGATTAACCCTCCCAGGCACAGTCACGCGATTCGTGACGTCGGCCTGCACTCTGCCAGGCACAGTCACGCGAATCGCGTGGTTTAGGCACAAAAATATTCGTCAGAAAAAAAATTATAGGCCGATTTGCGTGATTTTTGGGCGCGTCATAGGGTAGCCAAGGCTTTCTTGAGGTAAGTCATTGGCAACACTGCTTTGCCTTATCTACCTCAGCCCGCTCCCTCCAACCTCAGTGTTTGTTGAGCAGTCAGGCGGTGGTGTTTGACAGCTCGTGGTTCCCTTTAAATCGTCCATAATTCTCCCCCTCTTGCCCAAGGCAAAGGCCCTATTGACTCAGTGAGATAATACATTGTATGTGAACATATAGTGACGTGATATTGTCGATGGAACATACATATATATATTGAAAAGCAATTCTGGACGTTGGGCCTTGGAGCCAGATGCATGGTCAGTGTAGCGGGGTTTCGCCATTCCGCCCCTCCGTAGGCCGTATGGCGTGAGTGGAAATACGTATATAAATGAAGCCAAGGCATAAATATATATTGTGTGAAACATACTGTGGATGGCTTGGTGAAATTATGGAGCCAGCAAGCATTACGTGTGGCATGAAACAGAGTGTTGTGAAGGGGCAAACCTGAAGTTGGGAGGGGAGAATTACCGGTGTTTTAGGGCTGGAATTATTGTGATTCTGATAGTGTAAATGCGTATGGAATTGTATGAAATATACGTCAAACAAGCTGCGAGTTTCCGTGAACGAGTGTGGTGTGTGCTAAAAATAGCGTTGCCTCATACTCTCAGGGAGAAGCTGACTCACACACACACACTACATAACTCCTCATCTTCAAATTCCTGGTCTAACTGGATCAACACCCCTGGAGGAAGTGAGTTCTGCAAATTTTGTTGATATATGTAATAATCTATTACCATTACCTCTCACACTTTCAGACAAATAACCATTTTCTCCTACAGATTACACATATGAAAGAAAGTAAATCTCCACAGCAGTAACTATAGAAGAGTTATGTTCATGTGTAGTAGGTTATAACAATAGAAAAACATCCATGGAAGATGTAACAGTCTGTACAGAGAGGGGAAAAAAAAAGTTAGTAGCATAGTCTTCAGGCCGGTGTGCGAGGAAGAAACAGTGTGTGTAAAAGTTGGTAGCGATCGGAAGAGTAACCTCACTTTGTCGGCCAATTACTCGAAAACTATTAGACTTATCGATTTCCTGTTACAACCATCATCAATACCACTAAATTCTACGTAAGATCAATACCAGAATGTAAGCCTTTGGTAGCGTTTTAGGGGGTAAAAGGCGAGAGAAATGTTTTTGTTCCTAGCGGTTGTTGTGTGACATGACAAGCGCTCGGAGTAATAACATCATTTTGTCGGCCAGTTACTCGAAAACTATTAGACTTATCGATTTTCTGTTACAACCATCATCAATACCACTAAATTCTATGTATGATCAACACCAAAATGTAAGCCTTTTGTAGCGTTTTGGGGGATAAAAGGCGAGGGAAATGTTTTTTTCCCTCGCGTTTGTTATCAGTGACATTCGCTCGGAGTAATAACCTCACTTTGTCGGCCAATTACTCGAAAACTATTAGACTTATCGATTTTCTGTTACAACCATCATCAATACCACTAAATTCTACGTGTAATCAATACCAGAATGTAAGCCTTTGGTAGCGTTTTGGGGGGTAAAAGGCGAGGGAAATGTTTTTCCTCGCATTTGTTATCAGTGACATTTGCTCTGAGTAATAACCTCACTTTGTCGGCCAATTACTCGAAAACTATTACACTTATCGATTTTCTGTTACAACCATCATCAATACCACTAAATTCTACGTATAATCAATACCCGAATGTAAGCCTTTGGTAGCGTTTTGGGGGGGTAAAAGGCAAGGGTTTTTTTCTTCTTCCTCGCGTTTGTTATCAGTGACAAGCGCTCGGAGTACTAACCTCACTTTGTCGGCCAATTACTCGAAAACTATTAGACTTATCGATTTTCTGTAACAACCATGATCTATACCACTAAATTCTACGTATGATCAATACCAAAATGTAAGCATTATGTTACGTTTTGTGCGAGAAAAGGCGGTGGAAATGAGTGTCTCTTCCCGGCTGTTACCATTGAAAAATGCTCGTAGTAATACTCTGTTTCTCTGCCAATTACTCGGAAACTATTTGACGTATTGATTTCACGTTTGAACCTTGATGAAGAGCAGGAAATTCTACATATGTACAATACATAAATATGTAATATTTCTGATAAGAATTCGTTGTTACGTAGAAGGGAACACTGCGTACGCCTTGCGCGCATTACGAAAGTCAATCACGCACGGAGTGCCTAGTACTTTTTTTCGATTTACTCGAGAACTATGAGGCGTACGGGGTTTTCCCGTCACAGTGGGAAAGCTGGATAATTGGGGCATATTACTATGTAATAAAAACATAAGGTGCCTGGGAAAACTTTGCTCTCAGAGGTCAGTGAAATTTTTCCAAAAATGGCTCTCAGTTTTTGGCCATTTTCTCGAAAAGTATACATCGTATCTCAACTGGATTGGTTTCGTTAGAAAGCTGATGAAATTCTCTATAAAAAAACTTATTAGATCATTTTCCTGTATGATGGAAAACCTTCAAACGGCGATGTTGGGAAGTGAAAAAAGTTTACTCGACCATGCTTCCAGGGCTAATAACTTTTTTTGCTGGTGTTTTCCTGTGTTTTGGTCATGTTTATCAGATAGAACAAACATCCATGCATACCTGGAGATAGGTTTCATGGGAATACATGGATTTTTGGGTGGCGAAAATAAGGCAAGAATGTGTTTCATTCGGTCAAATTTGCTCAAATTTGCCGCGCACGCGCTCCCCGGCCGGGCGGCTTCATAGTGAAAATTCCTGGACCAGAAAACTTACTGAAACTTACCGTGCGGGAAAGGGTTAAAGGTGCAACTAATAAATACTGTACTGTAATATCCAAAGCCTACGCTATTGAACATAGACTCTGATGGATCCCCCTGAAATATAGTTATTAAAGTATTGAGTAATTAATAATATGTATATTTACAGAATGACGGGGAATCGTCCATGGTGCAAATTGTCCTGACAGGGAACCGTCCATGTTTTGACGGCGAACTGACATGACGGTGAATTGTCTTGGAACCCAACACTCACCACATGAGCTTCATTCTTTCTATATTAAAGTGTGTGCAGCCTGTATTTCTTGCCTTTATTGCTAATAGTAAGTAAATATGTACTAAACATAAGCAAATATATGGCTGTGTTAAGATTTTGAGTGGGTTAAAGTGTATATGTAAAAGCTGACATAGGTTTGTCGGCGAAACATCAGTCCCATTTATTTTTTTTTCCTTAAGTTAATCAATTCACACTTTGATAAATCGCATTTCGAACTTTTTTTTTTTTTCAGTCCCAAAACCAATCAAAGATCGAGAGCCTTCTGTATATTCCAGGGAATTTGTGTACTCATTGATTTCATGAAATCCCTAAGGAATTCGTGAAGTGAGTTTAAATTAAGATGGGTTAATTAAGGTTAGGTTAATTAACCCCTTAAGTCCTAATCGCATAAATTGATGCAATTTGAGTTTTATGACAAAATGCCTAATCGCATCAATTGAACGCGGCCTGTAAAAAACTGCAGAGTGCTTGCTCCACCCCGATTATGACGTACATGGCTTCAGGCCAATGAGAACTCGCCCCTGATGTGGCGTGAGGGGGGATCGGACCAAACCAGGCAGTGGGAGGCACCCCCTCTCGGCTGCTTCCATGCCACCCTTTACTCCACTCCCTCATGCCCACCTTGTTCCCCATCACTCTCCCACCCCTCCATGCAACTGCATCTCTCCTCCCACAACAACATGCGTCCCTTCTCATCCTCTCTTGCCCCTCCTCCCTCCCTGCTAGCCTCATCCCCCTCCCCAAATCCCACCCCATCTCTCCCTCCTTGTCCCTCACTACCCTTCCAACCCCCAACAGGCCCCCGAGTGTCAGGCCTGATGTAGGTACCTGTTTCATATTTCTACTTCTTCCAAAATTTCTCACTTCGTACCTACCAGTTTCTGTACGTACGTAGTTGAGGAATGCTGCATGTTGTACTACATACGATTCATCTTATATATTTTTTTTTTTCATTCTCCCTACCGGCCCAGATTAGCACCTCTGAGTATTGTCCGTCTGTGTTAGTTTTCGAAAGACTATGAGGCCTTGTAGGGCTACTCCTCGCACCTGTTTCATCTCCCCACACGTACAAACACACCTGTTTTCAAGGCTGGTGTGATAAATTCCAATGAAATGGAGAGTTTCCACAAGAGGGTTTTTGCCGAAACTGTAATGATACGTGTGATGAAGTGTAATGATAATGCGATAATTGTAACGGTGATAAATGTGTAACGAGAAGTTGGGACAGTAAAAAGAGAAATCGGAAACAAATTATTTTTTTTCTTTTCCTTTCTTATGCATGCATTTATAGCATTATTCAACTTTATTTTGATGTCCTTGATGGTTATAAACATTTATATGCGTCTGTGTTAGTTTTGGAATGACTGTGAGGCCTTGTAGGGCTACTCCCCACACCTGTTTTATCTCCCCACACCTACATACACACCTGTTTTTATGGCTGGTATGACAAATCCCATTGAAATGGAGGGTTTCCACAAGAGAATTTGGTTGTTGCCAAAATTTTCCTCCACGAGTATCACCAAGGCATTGTAGGCCTACTCCCCACACTAGTTATCTCCCCACACCTACATACACACCTGTTTTCATGGTAAATGTCACAGAACACAATGAAGTGCTTTCTTTTCATGTGAAAAGCTTGTTATTTCCAATCCCTGTACTTTGAGGCCTACTCTCCACAGCCTACTTTATCTCCCCACAGTCTAGTAATCTCCCCACACCTACATACACCTGTTTTCATGGTTGGTTTAACAAAACACTTTGAAATGGCCTGTTTCAATAAGAAAAATAAGTAGTTATCAAAATGTTCATGTTTTCTATTGTTTTCGAGAGGTAACTATCATAAACTTTTTTTTTTAACTTTGATGCGTGATTGTGCACTAACCATTTGGCCTACAGGGGTATGGATACAATCAATTTGCCCTTGGTGAAAGTCACTAAAACACCCCCGAATTGCAGTTGTGGGAGGTAGCCTGCCTGAAACAATTGCAGTCTTGGAATAAGGATGAGGTTAGGTTGGGCTGGGATAATCTAGGTTAAGTTTAGGTTAGGTTAGTCTAAGTTAGATAGATTAGGTTGGGTTAGGTTAATTTATATAAATGCAAAATTGTGTTAAGCTCTCATCTACATTAAAACTTAACCTAACTAACCTGGCCTAACCTAATCCAAACTTAACCTAGATAATCCTTCCTACCCTAATTGCATCCTAAATTAACCTAATCTCAATTCATTCATTCATTCATTGCCAGACGCCATGTATCCCAGACAGGGTGACCAAGGTTCCAAATTTAAACTCATTTTATGAATTCCATATGGATTCACGAAATCACTGGTTACACAAATTCCCTGTAACATATATCTATCTATCTATCTATCTATATATGTGTATAAAGTATTTGGAAGAAAGCAAGCTGATAACAGGGTGAGCTGGAGCTCCCGTTTCATCACCCCTCGGGACTAGTTCCTGACCATCCTCCTTTGCTGAACTATTTCAGTGTTTCATTTACACTGAGAGTAGGCCAGCATGCTCTCCCATACAAGTTTCTCTAACTGTCAACATCAGTCTACATACACAGTACACCCCAGGGGTGCAGCCAGAAATATAATTGCGGGGGGGGGGCATAAACCCAGCCCCCCCACCCATCGCACTTAAGGACACATTGCACTATACATATTCCGTAGTAATGAGTTCTACAGTTGCCTGTACCTATTTATGATGAAAAAATATGCTTTATATAATCATGAAAGGCTTTGTCCACCTCTTGCATCATAAAAGGTACAGTTCCTGCTAATAAGATAGGTCCACCAATCGTCTATCTATCTATCTGTTGCCAGACGCCTTAATCCCGTACATGGTGGGCACAAACAAATCACCTCCACGTCGCCCTGTCCCCCGCCATTTCACTGCCTTGCTCCCAACTCACACACCCCTCTCTCATATACCTCTCCACTCCATCCCTCCATCTCATCCTTGGCCTCCCGCTCCCTCTCTCCCCTCCACCTCACTCACATACACTCTCCTCACCAGTCTCTCACCCTCCATCCTCTCCACATGGCCAAAGCACCTCAGTGTAATCCTCCTAATGCTTCCTATCACATCCACATCCACACCACAATGTTCCTTTATATCCTCATTTGTCAGCCTGTCTCTCCATGTGATTCCACAGGCTCCTCTTAAATAACTAATTTCCACTGCCCTCACTCTTGTGTCCTTCCAACAACGTCCAAGCATCACTTTCATAAGTTAGAGTTGGTATCACAATACTGTCATGTAGTAACTTTTTCACTTCCATGCTCACTTCCCTGTTTCTTATCACTGCTTTCGAGGAACCAGCAACCTTTCTTCTTTGTTGTATCCTTTCAAGCACTTCACACCCCAAACTTCCATCCTTACTCATCACACTCCCCAAGTACTTAAACGTACTCATTCTCCATTTCCTCACCATCCAACCTCACTGTACATTCACTGACTTCACCTCTCTCAAAGACCATCACTTTACTCTTCCCTACATTCACCTTTAGATTCCGTTTCTTACACGCTCTCCCAAACTCATCCACCAAGCCTTGCTGCTCCCTTTCGTCTTTACTTAACAACACAGTACCATTTGCAAACAACAGTACAGGGAGTTTCCAAACACTACCCTCTCTCACCAGGGTCACTCCAACATCCACTGCCCTACCTTGTATCTCTTTTATTACCCCATCCATCTACAGAATGAACAACCATGGCGACATGACACATCCGTTTCAACCCAACCTTCAAAGAGAAAAAATCACTTAGTTCACCATACACACGCACTGCAGCCTTAGCACCATTATACATACTCTTCACAGCATTCAACAACTTCCCATCTACTTCATATATTCTTAATATTTTCCACAATCCTTGTCTATCTACCCTGTCATATGCTTTCTCCAAATCCATGAAGGCTGCATACAACTTCTTTCCCTTCTCTAGAAACTTTTCCACTAAAGATCTAAGAATGAGTATCTGATCTACACCTCTTCCCTTTCTAAAGCCTTCCTGTTCTTCTCCAACTAATTCCTTCCTATTACACTAAGAAGACAAATGCCCCTATGATTACCACACACTTCTTTTTCCCCTTTTCCTTTGTTCAAGGGAATAATTATACCTGACTTCCAATCCTCCGGGACTCTACCTTCCACCCAGGTCAATCTGCACATCTTCCACATCCATTCTACTACTATTTGTCCTCCATGCTTCAGCATTTCACCACACACTCCATCAATTCCTGATGTTTTCCCCAGTCTGACTTTCTTCATTGCTTCCACAACTTCTAGCCTACTGATTTCTTCCTGTCTTCTCACCTCCCTCCTTCTCCCAGGCATTCCCCAGCCACTTATATCGCATTACTTCCATTCTCTATGTTCAACAATTCCTGAAAGTGTTCTCTCCATCTGCTCACTTTTTTTCCTTTCTCCACTAGTAATCTACCATTTTTATCTTTCACTCCCCTACTAACTTCACTTCCACCCTGTCTTACTCTCTTCACCTCTTTCCAGAACATTTTCTTACAGTCCCTCCACTTTACACTCAAATTCCTACCAAATTCCTCATCCACTCTCTTCTTTCTCTTACTGATCTTTTCATCTCTCTTTTCCTTTCTACATATAACTCTCTCTTCCGCCTCTCAACTTCTTCCACACCCCTATTTCTTATCCATTCATTGTATGCTTTCTTCTTTTGTGCCACCGCCAGTCTCACCTCTTCATTCCACCATGCTGTTCCTTGCACCCCCCTCCGTCTTCTCTTCACCCCACACACCACATCACATGCTGCACATATTTCTTCTGTAAATATCTTGCACACACCTTCCATGTTCCTCATCTGCTCCAATTCATACTTACCCAATTGTTCCTCCACTCCTCTCTTATATTCTGCCTTTTTATCATCCTCTTGTAACCTTTCCACTCTCCTTGGAATTACCGGTACTCCTTCCTCCCGTTCTTCACTTCTATTTCTCCATCTTACTTGGATCTTGAGTCTGGCCACCACTAAGTAGTGGTCAGAAAGTCCACTCCCCCAACCTCTAAAATATTACACATCTTCACATGCTTTCATCCACACACACATAATCAATCATTGCCTTCCTTTCATTCAGTTCACCACCCACCCTTCTCATCACTCACCATGTATATCTGTGAATCATTTTGTGCCTGAAGAGGGTATTGGCTATCACCAATTCCCTCCCAGCACAAATGTCCACTAACGCACTGCCATTCTCATCTATCTCAGCAGGTACAACCCACTCACCAATTACTCCATCCACCTTCACATTCCCTACTTTACCATTCATATCACCAATCAAAAACACTCTCTCATTCCTTCCAAACTTTTCCATGCACATTTCCACATTTGTTCAGAACTCTTCTCTCACTCTACTTGCATGATCTTGCATTGGCGCATAAACGCACACAATTGCCCACATTTGTATTCCAACTTTCAATCTTACCCACACAATCCTTGACCCAACTGATCCATACTCTCTTATGTTCTTCTTCCTTCTTTTACTCACAACAATACACACTCCTTCTTTTGCCCTCTCATTCCCACCTACTCCTGCACATATATCCCATCCATACTCCCATTCTCTCACACTCTCTCCTCTCAATTTAGTTTCAGTTCCTGCACATACATCCACTTTCCCACCACCACTCATATACTGCCAAAAATCATCATCAGTATACAGTATATCATCACAAACTGACCAGTTGCATTACTTAGGTCCTCTCCTTTCCACAAATTTCATTATACAACTCTTTTTCCCTACTTTTAACACTATACCAATACTGTATATGCTTTTTTACCATAATCCACATCACATTATCTTCTCTCTTATGGCATTTATGCAACCTGAAAATCAGAAATATCTACTTGTTGACACCCAAAACTACCATAAATACTGCAGACTATAAAATGTAGTAGTAAATAATACATGAAAAGTAGGTTTTTCCTTGGAAATATCACAAATGAAATTGTTGTCCCAACTCACCCTGGGTTAAAAAAAAAAAAAAAAAAAAAAAAAAAAAAAAAAAAAATGGTGGGCGAGTTGGGACAATTGTCAATTAATCTTTCTGCACTGCACTGCTGTAAAAATACATTTTCTGGATAAATCACAAAAAAACTATAACAACTGAAGATTTCACCCACCAAAAAGTAGACCTTCAGCTCTACAACTGACTGTGGGAGGGGAAAATTGGCAAAATATGTGTAGTGTATTTTCAAAAGTGAAATTTTGAAAAGGTCAAAATGCTACCCTTTCATATTGGCACATTTTTCATAAATATTCATGGTTCTATAGAAAACTAGTATTAACGACATCTGTAAAGTACCACGTTGAGTACACCGCTTCCCGTCCGGTCAGTGAAGTTAAGCAACGTTGGGTCTGGTTAGTACTTGGATGGGTGACCGCCTGGGAACACCAGATGCTGTTGGCATCCCTACGTGTCAAGTGGGGTTGGTGGAGGATTAGTGCCCCTCCCTGTAAAACAATTAACTCTAAGCCCTTGGCCACCCCGTGTGGGATACATGGCGTCTGGCAATGAATGAATGAATGTAAAGTTGGGGCAGGGCTACGGGATGGGCACCATAAAATGGAAATGTCTTGGCATTTGGCACTGCAGTGCCCACTGTTCCAACTCACTCTGTGTCCCGCACTGTCCCAACTCACCACACTCAATGCTAATGTCTATGAAAATCCTTCGTCTGTTAAATACTTCACTTAGTTCAATGATGATTAGTTTACTGCAGTGATGGTTGCCACACAGGGCACAGGTAGCTAAAGCCTGAAATATATCACTAGGAAAATCTTAAGCAATCATTGGCTTCCAGTTTCTGCGGGCACCTACACTTATGTAAAGCTCACAGCATGACATTATCATTTGTTATTATTACTGGCAGTAATATCTTCTACAATATAATGTATTTGCCAAACACAGACTGACCTTATAGAGCTTGAACTCATGACATCCAATTTACATGACTGCTGCGGCTGCTTCCGTTTCATAATAAAGTGATCCAGGGAAACCCATGGAATACGTCTTTTCACTTCTTGTCAAAGTACAGTGTGCAAGTAACGTAATTAGCAAGTTGTATGGACCGGTCACTGGTGCAACACGATCTGATCAGAGTTGACTGATGACTGATGGCACAGGCGGGTGATGATTAAGTGACACTCAGCTGAAGGCTGGTAAACACTGCCACAATAGTTTACTTTTCTTGCCAATTCTGCCACATCTAGACCAACATGCCCACAAGTACACCTAACTAATTAATTACATAAACTTATTAGTAGCGGGGTCTCCTGTTTTGAAGGTAATATGTCATAAGGTACATAAAAAAATTTAAAATTTCACAGAGCGGCACACGTTTCTTGCTTCCTTTCCTGCCTCTCTCCTCACCCGACTGGGCACCAATGGCTCCCCGTGCGTAAATTCAAATATCTGTCTTGCACCTAAAGTCTTAAAAAATGTGTATACCAGACTTTTTACTCAGAATTGCATATTTTTTTGGTTCTCCAAATATGTGACATACCGAGCATTACACCCTTGATTAAACAAAAACTTGACATTGAAGATTCGCAGTCTATTCTCGAACACACGTAGAATTTTATTTTTTTGGGGGGGGCTGGGCCCCTGTGGCCTCCCCTTGGCTGTGCCACTGGCACACACTACAATACCTTTTCAAAATTAAAGAAAAATGGCAACTGTAACCATGTCTCGAAGTCCCCGGGGGGGGGGGAACCATAAACTCCCCCACCATCCGCCCCTCTCCCAGTGATGACTCTAGCTACAGTCTGGGAACCACTGTCTGACTCACTTCTTCATTTCTGCAACATTCACGGCCTTTCCTCTAACTTTCTCTCTCTTGAACACCACCTCTCCTCCTCAAAACCTCACCTTCTCTTCTTAACAGAGACTCAGCTGTCTGAGGCAACTGACAGCAAACTCTTTTCTGTATCCTCCTCCTTTCTCTATACAAATTTCAAAGCCAAAGGTGGCTGTTGTGTATATGTATGCAACAAACTGTCTTGTTCTCATGTTCCTGAACTTGATTCTTCTGAATTCTCTACACTCCGGCCTCGGCTCTCCTAACATTCTCTGACTAAATATATCTGTGTTGTTTACTTATCTCCTAATTCTACTGACTATGAAAAATTCTACGACTATCTTACTTCTATGATGGAACACATTCTTTCCATTTCTCCTTTCTCTGAAATCTCCATTCCTGGAGATTTCAATGTCCACCACCACCTTTGGCTCTCCTCTCCTTTCACTGATTCACCTGGTGAACAAGCCTACATCTTTTCTATCCTTAATGACCTAGAGCAGCTTGTACAGCACCCAACCCATATCCCTGACCACCTTGGAGAGAGCTCCAACATACTTGACCTCTTTCCTTACAACTAGGCCTTCTGCTCACAGTTAATCTCTTCTCTCCGTTGGGCTCCTCCGATCATAACCTTATTACATTAAACTGTCCTATTGCTCCGGTACGGCCTGTGTACCCTCCAAGGAAACATTGTGTGTGGCTCTTTGGAGCTGCGGATTGGAAGGCCCTCAAGCAGTCTTCTTTGATTTTCCCTGGAATGATTATTGCTTCTAATGCCGAGAGCCATCTGAGTGTGCCTTGCACATTACGGAAGTTATTCTCTCAGGCATGGAAGCATACATTCCTTTCTCATATCCGTTGACTAATGCGAAAAAGCCCTGGTTTAATAACGCATGTTCTAATGCTGTCCACAACAAGGAGAGGGTCTATAAAAGGTACCGGAGCCAATCCACCCCTGAATCACATTTTTTTTATGTTTCTGCCCAGAATCAAGCTAAGTCTGTTCTTCGCTCTGCTAAAAATAATTTAATCTGTACTAAATGCTCTCAACTCTCCAACTCAAATTCTTCCCACTCCTTCTGGCACCTTGCCAATAACCTTTCTAACAACTTTACCTCATCATCCTTCCCTCCTCTTTTCTACTCTGATGGCTCTGTAGCTATTTCTTCTACTGATAAAGCAGATCTCTTCGCTCAGACTTTCTCCTCCACTTCCACCTTAGACGATTCCAGTGCTGTTCCTCCATCACTTCCCCCCTTTCACTTCCTCATGGCTGACATTAAAATTTCTGCTGGTGTATTTTCTACCATCACTGGCCTCAATACTAACAAGGCATATGGGCCTGATAGCATCCCTCCTGTTGTCCTCAAGAACTGTGCTTCTGTGCTTACACCCTGCCTAGGTAAGCTCTTTCGCCTTTGTCTTTCAACTTGTATCTTTCCTTCTTGCTGGAAGTTTTCTCTCATTCAGCAAAGTTTCAAAGGGTGACCATTCGCAACCCTCTAACTATCGCCCAAGTGCTTTAACATCCAGTGTCTCAAAAGTCTGTTCTTAGCAGAAAAATTTTAAAGCATCTTTTCTATCACAACCTTCTTTCTAATTGTCAGTTTGGGTTCTGAGGGATCTTCTCACCTACCTTTCAGACTCCTGGTCATTTGGCGAAAGCTTTGCCATTGCACTTGACATCTAAAAGTCTTTCGATCAAGTCTGGCACATATCTTTAATTTCCAAACTGCCCTCTTACGGTTTCTATCCTTCTATCTGTGACTTTATCTATAGCTTCCTTTCTGGTTGTTCTAAAGCTGTGGTTGTAGACGGCCATTGTTCTTCTCCTAGATCTATCAACGGTGGTGTTCCTCATGTCTCTGTCCTATCACCAACTCTCTTTCTTTTATTCATTAATGATCTTCTAAGCCATACATCTAACCCTATCCACTTGTATGCTGATGATTTCACCCTTCACCTTTCCATTTGGTTTCTGCAATGTCCATCTCAGCAGTTACTTTAACTAACATGGGATGAGGCTATGGCACACCTAATGTCTGTCTTGGCTTGTATCTCTGACTGGGGTAAAAATAATCTTGTTGTTTTTAATGCATCAAAGACTCAGTTTTTGCACTTATTAACCTATCATAATCTTCCACAGGAGTACCCACTAATGTTTAATAATATCCAGCTCAATCCTGTGTCATCGTTGAACATGCTTGGGGTTTCATTCACTCGGGACTTATCTTGGAAAGATCATGTTGCATATCTTGTAAAATCAGCTTCCAAGAGATTAGGTGTGCTAAGCCAACTCTGTGCCTTCTTAACCCCTGCACAGTTGTTGACTTTATACAGGGGTTTTATTCGCCCCTGTTTAGAGTACAACTCTCATGTGTGGGAAGGCTTCCCACATACAGCCCTTCTCAATAGGGTGGAGTCAAAGGCTTTTCGTCTCATCAACTCTCCTCCTTTTGCTGGCTCCCTTCAAACTTTGTCTCTTCGCCGCACTGTTGCATCTTTATCTCTTTTCTATCGCTACTTCAATGGTCACTGCTCCTCTGAACTTTCTGCTTGCATCCCTCCACCTCTACGATGAGTGCGTAGCACCCATTTAGCAACAAACCCTCATCCCATTTCTGTCCAACTCTCTAATGCAAGAGTTAACTGTTACTCCCAGTCCTTCATTATGCAACAGGTCAACTCTGGAACCATCTCCCTCTGTCTATATTTCCTACTTCCTATGATCTCCAGTCTTTCAAACGCAGTGTGTCCAGGCATCTCAAAATTAACAGATCTTGAATTTGGCTCTCTTTTGTTTTTTTTCTTGGAAGGAACTGTTTTGCGGGCTAAGCTTTTGGTTCATTCTTCTTTGCATAAAAAAAAATTCAAGAAAGGGAATGGACAGAATCCACTCAACTACCGACCAGTATCACTGACTAGTGTTGTAAGATATCAGAAAAGCTGATATGAAAAGGACACTCCAATAAACTACATTAAAAGAGAGAGCATACAGATGTTCCATAATGAAAGTCAGTTTCCCACACTGGGCAAATAATCAGTGGAATGCACTACCGAATGAAATGGTTTGTGCCAAAACAATTAATAAATTTAGGGATAGGTATGATAAAAATGGTTTCATACATAGGACAGTACAAGCTTGACTAATACCTGTAAAGATACAATTAGGTATAGATGAACGTGCACACACACACACAGACACACACACACTAGTTTAATGTTACAAATCACTATTCTAAAATGCTTAAAAATGCTTCAAAAAAATGTCTCTTGAGAGCTGCAACTTATTTTCTGATGGGATTCCATCCCAGTCCCACCAGCTATGACACTCAGCATTCGGTGGTAACACTCCAGTTCATTATCCGTTTTACAACTGAACACTGATACATTCTCATATCAAAAACTGAACAACAATCTGAGCACCTTCTTCACAATGCCACCCTGGGCAAACAGGAGCCATTTAGGTATAACTTAACCTCACCTTTGCCAAGTAATATTACTATTAACAGATGGACTGCCTCCATGCTCAGAAACACAGGTCTTTACCTAGAAAATTTAAGAGAATGAGAGAAAATGAGGAAAGTGTGAGTGAGGTGGAGGGGGAGACTGAGGATGAGATAGAGGGATGAAGTGGAGAGGTATTTGAAGAGAGAGGGATGTAAGCTGGGGGGAGGGCAGTGAAGTGGCAGGGGACAGAGTGATATGGAGGTGATTTATTTGTAGCCACCCATTCCAGGATTATGGCTTCTGGCTATGGACTGATATAGATAGTTTCATCTCCTTAACATATACAAAATGATCGAACCTTACCTGTCTATCTATTGCCAAATGCCATAATCCCATAAGGGGTGGCCATTTGACTTTGAGTTATTTGTTTTACAGGGAGGGGCACTAACCCTCCACCAACCCACTTGTTGACACGTAGGGATTACGTATGGTATATGGTTACCACCCAGCAAGGATTTGGATGACAAAAGGTTGGGTATGACTAATGACGGATGACAAAAGGTTGGGTATGACTAATGACACCCTCCAACCCATAATGCTTTCCCGTACATCTCTTGAATTCCCAATGTAAATAAACGTTTATTTATTTATTTTTTCTGCATCACATCCTTAGGAAATTGTCATAAGGAAACCCCACCACCCAAGACCATTCTTAAAAAAAGGGGAGGGGAGAAGGGGCTATACTTTAAAGAAATTCAATGTCATATAAAAAGGTAAGCCAAATTACAAAGTAGTTCAACCATTATATAACCCAAACTGCTGGCCTAATTTTGCTGCTTAATAAATTAATGGAACATGAACCTTCTCCGGAATTTGTTACATAACAATACCTTACAAAATAACTACAAAAACCTTCAATGGACCTTTTAATCCTTCAAATGCTAGGTGCTGCCTTGCCCTGAATATCGTTAAAGCATTAACAAATACTGTATACTGTCATAAGCGAGTAAGAACAGTACGGCCCAACACTTCAAATCAAACTCATCTTCAAAGAAATTCATGACTTACATTTCAATACTGTTGATTACTAGCGTCCATACACAACCGTCTGCGCGCTAGACTCACACAGCCAGAGTACCACAAGATAATTCATATACAGTTTCATCTAACCCAACATCCCACCCTCACCTAATGCTGATTTCTAACTGCGAGAACATTACACAATATATTTTCGATGACATATATATATATATAGATATACATATATCAAACACAGGCAACACAATAGCATCGACTAACATATTTATGTCATGTAAAATAAACAGGACAACAACAGTCCGGCACTAAAGCCGAGTTTTGTCGACGGGAATCATCCGTTCGGTTCAGGAACAATTCTCTGTCATGTCGATTCCCCGTCACAACAAAAAACAAGTCGCCTGGGTTAGCGGGACGGGCCGCCGTCACACCGTCAAAACATGGACATAATATTCCCCGGGGCGATACGCCGTCAAAACAAAAATTTCCCGTCAGAGTACTCGCCACCTGGGTGACTCTCCGTCATACATTTACATACATACCACTTTATTGAGTGAATGTATGAGTTCCTGAAATATATAAATCATGAATGTGTAAATATAAAATGTGGTATTAATGGTTAGAGGGGAAAAAAAATACATAAAATATACCGAGATGAGAAGTGCAGTAACTACATATTAGAAGACTGATAGTCCTTTATACAAAATATTCAGATAGTGAGAGGGAGCCCTTCTGAGAAGCCCTCCTGCAGGAGGCACGGGACAGCTCTCGGAGGCGTCGCTGCCCGGGCGCGTGTCTGGTCTGAGGTGCAGGGAGGCCCTTTTCTGTTCAGGCCTCGACCTGGTAAGGGGCCCTCGGGACTTGGGCCGAACAGCGTCAGGAGTCGGGCCCGCCGCTTCTTGCTCCTGGCGGAGGGCTGACGGTGAGTGGGGTTAGAATGGTCCGTCTTGGGGTCCGCGGGCTGGCCCTGGGAGGCCTGGAACTGCGGTCGCCTCTAGGTTGGGGTGCCGTCAGGGGTTGGCTGCGGCACGTCGCCCGCAGGGCATCCGTCAGGATCTGGTGTCGTCCAGGGGCAGGCTGTAGGGTGTGAACCCCGCCTTTGGAGACAGGACCTCACTACCAATCCTGGAACCACACCTGGAGGGAGAGAGAGAGAAGGGCGTCCCACGCAACCGAGGGATATAGAGTGGGCTGCGCAAGGGACCCTCCCCTCTGGGAGAACCCTCAGGACTGTGGATGAAGGGCGTACAGTGGCCGTCCCTTTTCCGACGTGTACAGTGGCCGTCGTCGTGGTTCCACAGCCCCTTGGGGTAGCAGCAGAAGGACGTACAGTGGCCGTTCCTTCCGTGGTGCGTACAGTGGCCATTGCCGCGGGGCTGCTCCTGAAGGAGGAAGAGGCAGATGAGGGACGTACAGTGTCCGTTCCCTACCCTGCGCACACAGTGGCTGTCACTGAGGGTCTGCCTCCCCAACGGGAAGTAGCTGAGGGATGTACAGTGGCCGTTTCCTCCCCGGTACGTACCGTGCCTGTTACCGCGGGGCTACTCCCATAGAAGGAGAAGGAGGTGGATGAAGGACGTACAGTGGCCGTTCCCTCCCCAACGCATACGGTGGCCGTTGTCGCAGTTCCACTCCTGTCTTTGCCTGTCGGTGTGTGCTCAATAGCTGCCACACCGAGGCAGGCTCCAGTTGTGGCTGCAACAGAAGTACGTACAGTAGCCGTTCCTTCCCCGACATGTACAGTGGCCATCATCGCGAGGCTGCAGGGGGAAATAGTTGAGGGACGTACTGTACAGTGGCCATTCCCTCCCCGGCACGTACAGTGACCGTTACAGTGGTGCTGCCTGGGACTGTTTTTGGAGCAGTCCCACCCCAATCCTGACAAGGGCTGGTCCGGCCGGGAAGTAGTGTCGCAGGCATCATGGTTGGGCAGGTTGTGGGGAAGAGGGACACAAGGCTGGGGCACCCTGGCGCCAGTCTTGCTCTAGGCCAGTGTCGCATTTACCTGGCCCGCCGTGGTGTCCTCCTGGGGTGGGTGTAGGGCTGCGGCCTCCGTAGCAGGGTGGGGGATCTGGTGGCGGGGGCGTACACATTACCACCGTCCGTGGTAAAGAAATCACAGCCTTGTGACTGGAGGTGGTAAGTACTTATAGTGGAGGTCTGGTGTGCAGGTGTGACGTGTTGGAGGAGGGCGGTCCAGTGTTGGGTTATGTGGTTTGGTTCCTGGTGGGGGTTAAATGTGATGTGGAGTGTGGAAGTGTGTGGAGTGTGGCGGAGGCTGCAGTGGAGCTGGTGCGTCCCTCATACTCTCAGTCCCGGTCGGTGTGGGGGATGCCAAACAATTCTTTGGATCCTCATCTCTGGTGATGGTGCTTGGTGCAGGGCTGGTGGCTGTATGCTGGCTAGGGATGAGGTCCTCTGCCTTTTATGGGGGAGGTTAGGGTAGGAGCGGCGGCTCCCCCTGGGGAATTGGGTCAGTGGAAATTTCCACCTTGCCTGGTGTAGGCTGAGTGTGATGGGGCTAGTAATGGGGGGGGGGGTGTCGTGTGTGGAGGTGTGTGTGGTGATGTTGGTGAGGTAGGAGTGGGCGTAGGGGTGTATCTGGTCGGTGGGTGTGAGAGGCGTCTGGATCTGGTGGTGGTGGTAGTGAGGACGGGTGTGGGAGGTGAAGCTGTGGAGTCCATAGTGGTGTGGGCGTCCTATTTTGAGTGTGGGCAGTTGCGGGTGATGGTGAGGGATGGCGTGTGTAGTGTGAGTGATCAGTGAGTGAAGGGTGGGAAGGCGTGGATACTTGGGCGGTGTGGGTGGTGGGTGGTGGTGACGCAAGTGGGGAGTTTGCGGGTTGGGTGGTGCAGGGGGTGGTGACAGAGGGAGTGAGGGTGGGTGGGGGAAAGTGTCCTGGTGGTAAGGTTCGGGTGGTTGTTTCCACGGTGGTTGTGGCAGGACGTGTCCTGGAGTGGTGTGTTGTTAGGGATATGGGTCGGTGATTGGAAGTTGTTGGTTGGAGATGATGGCGGGGCATCCGTATAGGGTGTGCTAGGGGGGAAGGTTGGTGATGTACCGGAATCAGACGATGTCAGTGGGTCATGTAAGGGTGCAGTGGGAGAGGGGGTTGTGGCAGGTGAGGTGGAGGGGAAGGGTGAGAAGGAGTAGGAGTATGAATCAGTGGGTTGATTCTTGGAAGGAGGGGAGGGTAGCGCTGCACGGTGGGAGGTGTGTGGCGAGCGGTTTGGTAGGATGTTATTGTCAGTGGGTTGGAAGGGGTGCACATGGCGGTTACGGTACGTGCGTGCATGCCCATGGTGCTGAATGATAACTTGGTAAGGGCTGGGAACTTTGATGATGGTGAAAAGGCCTTCGAATCGGGGAGATATTTTGTCGGGTAGGTAAGTGTGCCACGACGACAGAGTCTCCTGGTTTGTAGGGGTTGGTGGTGATTGTGTCTGGCTGTAAATCTTGTTGAAGGTGGTGGAGGCACCTCTTGAGATAGTGTAGTGGGTCAGTGTTGGAGGGCGGGGGAGGGGGTTGAAGGTGTTGGCGGAGGGGCAGAAGGAGTGGGGCTTCCCCAAAGACTCACCTGTGGGGGGTGATTCCATCATCCCTAGGGCATGTGTTCAGGCCCAACTGAACAATTTTCACATGGGCTGGCCAGTCGTCATTGCATGTTTGTATAATCCGGGCCCATACCTGGTTAAGGAGAGAACGATGACTTTTCTCACAGACGTTATTTCCCTGGGGCCAGTATGGCGAGGAGTGTGATATTTGGTAGCCGAATACTGTAGATTGGCTAACTCATCCCAGACTTTGCTGGTGAATTCCGGTGCATTATCAGAATGTAGGGCCTGGGGGATCCCAAAATAAGGGAAGACGTGGCGGATCAATGCATCAGCTACTGTCACTGCAGTATGTTCTTTTGCGGGGCAGGTGATGAGGAATTTGGAATATACGTCAACGAAAGTAATGTATTTGTAGCCTGCTTTGGGTGTTACGGACCTGACTATGTCGATTGACAGTAATTGCCATGGTTTGTGTGCGATGATTTTTCTCGCAGGTCCACCTGTATGCGTGATGTCTTTACCAAAAGGAGCAGGCTCGGCACGTTTGGATGATGTTTTTGGTGATAGTGGAGGGGCTGGGCTTCCAATAAATGTCGTTGAAAACTTGAAGTAATTTTTTTTGTGCCGAGGTGGATGCTGTTGTCTGTGTGGAGGCGAAGCATGGCATTGTATGCAGTGTTGGGGTCTAGGATAATGTGGCTGTCTTAGAGAAACAGGTATCTACCATGTTGGTATAATTTGGCGAAGGTGTGCGTTGGTATCCAGGGGGGGGGGGCGTTGCTTGGCCTGCCACATTTGGATGAGGTCTGTGTTGGTGCGGATCGAGTTGGTGGGTAGGCAGGAGAGGGCATCGGCGTTTGTGTGCAGCTTCCCAGGTTGGTATGAAATTTCAAAATCAAACTCCTCAAGCACTTCTCTCCATCGAATTAGTTGAGCGCTGGTGGTGTTGGATTGTCACAGTCACTTGAGAGATTGATGGTCAGTGATGATGACTACATGGGTGCCTGATATATAGGATTGGAAGTAACCTAAGACCAAATAATGCTGAGGCACTCACGTTTAGTAGCAGTGTAATTTCTCTCTGCCTGGTTGAGGGTGCGGCTGGCGCAGGCGATGATGTGTTCCCGTCCATCCTGCAGCTGGGTGAGTACTGCACCGATGACAGTCAGGGAAACATCGTTGTATAGACGGAAGGGTAGGTTGTAGTTGGGGCTGAGATGAGTTTGTTTTTGAGGGTGTTAAAGGCTGCAATTCGGGTATCTGTCCAGACGAAAGGCTCGCCTTTCCTTGTGAGATTGTGTAAGGGTTTGGCAATGTCGGTGAAGCCTTTGACAAAATGCCGGTAGTAGGAGGTGAGTCCGAGGAAAGCGCGTGTTTCGTGGACGTCCTTAGGTAGTGGGAGGTCAGCGATGGTGCACAATTTGTCGGGATCGGGATAGATGCCCTCGGCTCTGATCACGTGTCCCAGGAAGGAGATGGATCTTTTGGCTAGGACGCACTTTGAAGGTTTAAGTCCAGCCTTGCAGCGTATTCGCGTAAATACCTGTTTGAGGCACCGGAGGTAGTCGGCCTAGGTTTGGCTGAAGATAATGACATCGTCTAGATACGCCAGGCAGATCTCCCAGGTCAGGCTGCTCAGGACTGACTCCATTAGACAGGAGAACGTGGCCCAGGCATTGCAAAACCCGAAAGAGAGGACGTTAAATTCATAATGTTTGCCATTGCTGGTGGAGAAGGCCTTTTTTTGTTTGTCTTCTGGGTGGACGGGGACTTGCCAGTACCCCGACTGTAGGTCAAGGGTGGAAAACCATGAAGAGCCATGCAGTGAGTCGAGGGAATCGTCTATTCTGGGTAGGGGAGTGGCGTCCTTGATGGCGACATCATTGAGTTTATGGTAGTCAACACAGAACCGCACGGTGCCATCCATTTTTCTAATGAGTACGACAGAGGGGGACCAAGGGCTGGTGGAGTGGGAAATAACATTGGCATCGAGCATGTCCTGGACCTGCCGGTCTTCCTCTGCCCGCTACTTAGGGTTCTTACATCATGAGGGTTGACGGATGGGTGGTCCCGTGCTGTGGATTTCGTGGTTGAGGTAGGTGGTGTGCCCGATGTCTGCTGGGCCAGATGAGAAAAGGTCTTGGAAGTCCAGGAGGAGTTGTCGGAGGATGTTTGCTTGGTGGGTGGAGAGGTGGTCAGGTAGAGTAGGTAGCGTGGTGGGAGAGGGGGAGGGTGTCTCACAAGGCTTGGCTTTCTCTATGTTGCTCACTATTAGCCCTCGCAGGAGGGTGAGTGGCGTGGCGGCGGGATTGGTGATTTGCACTGTTTGGACGTGGGGGGGGAGGAATGTTGGAGATAGTAAACATGATGAAAGGGGCCCGGATGGTAAGCTGGGTGAAAATAGTACGGAGGTACCGATGGGCCTGTTTAATTGTAACCAAGCCTCATGGTGGGGGAAATGGTAACGGCGGAAGCAATGGTGGCAGGAAAAGTTGGAGGGGGAGGTGCGGTAGCAGAGGAAGAAGAAGAAGAATGAGGGTGAGAAGATGCAGTGGTGGGTGACGGGAGGGGTGAGGGTGGAGGGGAGATGCACGTGCAAAGTGGTTGAGGGTGGTGAGGAAGGGTGTGTGTGTAGGGTGTAGGTGTGCACGTGCTGCGTGGGTGGTCAAGGGGAGTGGGCTGGACGAAAGTGGAGGTGGTGTTTGTGACAGTTGATGTTGGTGTGAAGCTTCTGTAGGAGGTCCAGCCCCAGGTAGCCGTCGTATGCATGTCAGGTAGAATCGAAGACAATGAAGGGGTGTCTTGCGGTGACTTTTTGGTGGGTTTCGGTCTGCAGGTCCCAGGTTTCCCCATAGATAGGCAAGGGGCTGTCCTCCGTGTCTGTGAGGTTGGCTGAGGTGGGGAGAAGGGGGACGAAGGCGGAGCTGTGGCGGGAGTAAAAATGTGAGTAGAGGCACTCACTCCCGTGTCGACCAATAGTCTTGCCTTGACCCCGTTCAGCCTCATTTTGTCATAGACTGGGGGTCTGTATTTATGTGAAGTGGCCCCCGCCACTGTGGGGAGGTGCGGGGGCAGACCTAAAAATCCACCTGCTGTACGGTGCCCTCCTCGTCGGGCTCCACTTCTCCTGGGTCTGTATAAGAGAGGGGTGGAGCATTTCTTCCAGTGCGTCATCGTCCAAAGATGACACCTTCCGGCACTCTTGTGGGGCCGCCCTGCATCGTGTGGCTTTCAGCTGCTCGAATATCTCATGCAGAGGGCAGCTGTGACTGCAGGTGGTAAATTCCCACAGGTTTATGGATATCAAGTTGGAGTTTTGTCTTGGGTTAGGGCGTTTCTTCAGAGGATGAGCCCTGAGTATGGCAGGTGACGGCTCCGTAGTGGGTTGTGGTGGGGGAGTCCGTTGCTTTTGCGACGCCACCTTGTTTGTGGGAAACTTATTGACTGCATGTATTGGTTGGGGTGTGGGGCGGGCGGCAAGGAGGCGTCATACAGGCTGCACATCTTGGTCCATGTCTCCTGATGGATCATAAATTGCAAAGTGTTCCCTGACTGTGCTCGGGAGGATCCTCAGCAAGATATTGAATGCATGTTGATCCTGAGTGACTGTGCTGGCTTCAGGATAGGCGGCGAGTCGCCGTGCCTGGATAAATGTGTCATTGATGTTACCATCATGTGTAAGGGCGTCTAGTTGTGAGAGAGCGACAACTCTGCCCAAGGAAGGCTTAACTTCCTGTTTCATGATATGTGTGAATTGGTCCCATTTTAGTTCGAGGACGATTTTTGTGGCTATGGTTGTCACAATTTTGCCCAGGTGAGGCAGTGTGACGCCAGTTTTCTCCCTGTCGTTTTCAAACCCTATGTCTAATAAGGGTTTTACCATATCCAAGTATACATCGATGTCGTATTGTTCAGGATTGAACTTTGGCAGTTGAATATGTGGTTTGGCTGCCATTGTGCAAGATTTCACTATTTGTTCCTCCGTGTTCTGACTGGATCCAGAATGACCACTTGCCACAAGTGTTATGCTGGATGTTTTTAGACCGACTTCTCGTTTTAAAGACACCAGCGACTGAGCGGGGTCCTCTTTCTAGATCGGAAGTAGAACACTTACAAAGGAACAGGGCACAAAAACTCAGCAGGACACCTTAACACATCTATTGTCTCAGTTCAATTCCCTTTCAATATACATACAAAGATACACTGAATATGGATGGGGTAAAGTGACAGGTTAATTAATACTAGCATAATATATCACATGGGCAAGGTGTTTATGCCTGAGTCAATACACGAGAGAATATCACACAGCTGTGGGGACACTGTTCATACACTTGGTCTCTTTGAACTGTACGTGGTAGGTTGGTCTCTTTGGTCACACACTAGATTATTCTCTGGTTCTGGGATGCTTAGACATATACACAGTACTCTGGATACACTGGAACAGAGACTTTTAGGAGTAGTGTTTCAGTCTCACTGTTTTATATCACTCGCTGTCACTTTCACTGTTAAGTCTTTAGCACGACACTCGGATCTGGAGGCGCCGTCACTGGACTGCTGAGGCCTGGGTTTAACTGAGGTGGCACCCAGGAGTGAGAGGGAGCCCTTCTGGGAAGTTCTCCTGCAGGAGGCACAGGACAGCTCTCAGGGGCATCGCTGCCTGGGCACGTGTCTGGTCTGGGATGCAGGGAGTCCCTCCTCTGTTTGGACCTTGACCTGGTAAGGGGCCCTCGGGACTGGGGCCGAGCAGCGTCAGGAGTCGGGCCCGCTGCTTCTTGCTCCTGGCGGAGGGCTGACGGTGAGTGGGGTCAGAGAGGTCCTGCCCTAGGGTCCACGGGCTGGCCCTGGGAGGCCTGGGACTGTGGTCGCTTCTAGGTTGGGGCGCCGTCAGGGGTTGGCTGTGGCATCTTACCTGTGGAGTCCGTCAGGATCCAGCGTCGTCCAGGGGCAGGCTGTAGGGCGCGAACCCCGCCTTGGAGACAGGACCTCACAACCACTCCTGGAATGGCAGCACCTCCGGGGAACCACACCTGGAGGGAGAGAGAGAAGGGCATCCCACGCAGCTGAGGGATATAGAGTGGGCCACGCAAGGGACCTTCCCCTCTGGGAGAACCCTCAGGACTGTGGATGAAGGGCGTACAGTGGCCGTCCCTTTCCTGATGCGTACAGTGGCCGCCATCGTGGTTCCACAGTCCCTTGGGGTAGCAGCAGAAGGACGTACAGTGGCTGTTCCTTCCCCGGCGTGTACAGTGGCCGTCGCTGTAGGGCTGCTCCCAAAGGAGGAAGAGGCAGATGAAGGATGTACAGTGGCCGTTCCCTCCCCGGCGCATACAGTGGCCGTTGCCGTGGGTCTGCCTGCCCAACGGGAAGTAGCTGAGGGACGTACAGTTGCCATTCCCTCCCCGGTACGTACAGTGCCTGTTACCGCGAGGCTACTCCCGTAGGAGGAAGAGGAGGTGGATGAGGGACGAACAGTGGCCGTTCCCTCCCCAATGTGTACAGTGGCCGTTGTCGCAGTTCCACTCCTCCTGTCTTTGCCTGTCGGTGTGTGCTTAATACCTGCTACATCGAGGCGGGCTCCAGATGTGGCTGCAGCACAAGGACGTACAGTGGCTGTTCCTTCCCCGACACGTACAGTGGCCATCATCGCGGGGCTGCAGGGGAAAATAGCTGAGAGACGTACAGTGGCCATTCCCTCCCCGGTACGTACAGTGATCGTTACTGTGGTGCTGCCTGGGGCTGTTTCTGGAGCAGTCCCACCCCGATCCTGACGAGGGCTGGTCCGGCCGGGAAGTAGTGCCGCATTCCTGTAATGTCATGGTTGGGCAGGTTGTTGGGAAGAGGGGCACAAGGTCGGGGAGCTCCAGTGCCTGTCTTGCTCTGGGCCAGTGTCGCATTTACCTGGCCTGCCATGGTGTCCTCCTGGGGTGTAGGTAGGGCTGCGGAGCAGGCTGCGTAGCAGGGTGGTGGGTCTGGTGGCAGGGGCGCGCATATTACTAGGCCTTGGACTTATATTCTATTGGATTTCACCTGCCTGACATTCTGGTCACTATCACATTGTTACTGCACTATTCACTGTCACTCACTGTCAGTGGGGCGGCGGAGTGGTTAGTGTGGCAGCGGGAGGACTCACAGCCCGACTCCTGACAGGGGCTGAGTCCCAACTGTCAGTGGCCACGGAATCACTCATAGGGGCTTCCTCTCTCTTCCAGGGCTAGGGAAGGAGAAGTGCCCTGCACTGTCAGGGCTGGGGGTTGGAGTGCAACCCACGGGGCTGGGGCCGAACAGCACCCTGAAATGAGCACTCAGGTGCCCGATGGAGGACGAGGGCCATCGATGTCAGGGTGGGGAGAGGCCTTGCCCAGGGGTCCTGGTGGCAGCCGCAGGGGCCCGATGACTGTGGCCTCCTGCTGTCAGGGACATTGTCAGGAGTGAGCTGCGGCATCTGTCGTCATCGGAGTCCGTCAGGTAGGGTCCCTCTGGAGCCAGCTGGGTGGAGTACAACCCTGGGGATGGCATAGAGCCTCTCCACAGGTCCTCGGGACTGGGACCCTCCTCTTGGAGGATATCACATCGTGGGGGTGGGGCAGAACCTGACGGAGAAGCTGCTGCTGGCCGCCTCCTGCCGTAGGGCCCAGCTACTGGCTGCGGCCTGTGTGGGGGAGCGGCTACCAGTCATCTCGTGAGGGAGGGGTGTGCGGCTACTGGCCATCTCAAGATGAAGGTGGGAGCGGCTACTGGCCGTCCCAAGGGCACCTTCGGAGCGGCTACCAGCTGTCTCAATATGAAGGTGGGGGCGGCTATTGGCCGTCTCCTGAAGGAGGGGTGAGTGGCTACTGGCTATCTCAAGGGCACCTTCGGAGCGGCTACCAGCCGTCTCAAAACAAAGGTGGTAGTGGCTACCAGCCATCTCCTAAAGAAGGGGTGAGTGGCTGCAGGCCGTTTCAAGAATTAAGGGCTCGGCTACTGGCCGTCACTGGGGTGCTGCCTGGAGCTAGAGTAATAGCTCCACCCCAGTCCAGTAGAGGGTCAGCTCGCCTGCAAGGTAGTCTCCTTTTTTGCTATGGCAGCGGCGGGCGAGTGCCGGGTCATAGGGGTGCTCGTCCCGGGTGGACTTATGTCCCTGTCGCCCGGGGTCGGGTCGTGCTCTGACTGCCCCTCCATAGGCTCCTCCTGGGGGTGTTGTGTTACCCTCAGTTGCTATTTGCAGCATTTTAACTGTACATTATCAGCAACTCTCAGGTGTTATGCAAAACTGAAAAATTTACTGTATGCAAGATTATTTTTTCTTTCATATAAAGAATAATACAGTACTAATGATCACCATGACCGCTAACTTAACGTAAATGTAACCGAACCAAATCGTAACATGACTCAGACTGCGACCAAACTTCACCTAATTAGATCAGACCTACTAACAAAGATTGCCACAAGAGCTAACCATATTAAATTGGACGTGACCTTACAGCATCCTGCGAACAAAAATAAATGAAATCAGTAGAACCAGAAGTAACAGTAAATGAACCTAAAATTGCCTACTGAACATGGTATGTGGTATACTGTAGTGTGGCCCAGTGAACGTATGGTACTTACTGACGATAAAAGAAAAATTATATCAAGAAGTTGAGAAGTTAACTAGTACTACCGTTTTTGCTAGACTGATAGTTTATGCTAGGTGATTTTAGGTCTGCTACCCATCCTAATATACGTAAGGTATAGCTGGGTTCCCTTTCTAGACCGGAGCCTAGACACAGTGTGAGAGGAACAGAGCATAAAAACAGGGCAACAATCTTACACGTTGAAATACTGGCTGTGGCGACCGTGGACACCACTACACCTCCAAGAGGAGACTACAGAGGGGTCTATGGCGTGTGCGCAATGTACGTACAATACGGACATAATTCCCACTGGGCTGCACGCCCCTATTCCTAGAAGTGCACCCGGTGTGACCACCCCAGTCCGAGTGCACTACCTTTCAGCCTGGTCAGTCCTCGCCAGGACCTAGGTGGAGCTGATAACCCAGCTCCAAGCAGCACCCCAGCGACAGCCTGCAGCCGCGCAAACCCAGAGACGGCCTATAGCCGCTCTAATAAGACGACGGCCTTTAGCCGTGCCCTTGTAACAGCCTGTAGCTGCACACTAAAGTGACAGCCTGTAGCCGCACCCAAAAGGAGATGGCCTGTAGCTGCTCCAAGTGTTGCTGAACCCCCCTGCAGAACCTGTGATGGCTTGCAGCCACACGTGAGGATAGAACGGTATGCCCCCTCTCCTTCTGCAGTTGCCTCAAAGGGCACGACACCAGTGATGGCCTATAGCCACACCAGTAGACAGGAGACGGCCTGTAGCCACTCCTTGCCTACACGTCACCCTTCATACGGGACTTCGGTGATGGCCTGTAGCCACGCCCGTAGACAAGTGACAGCCTGTAGCCGCACTTCGTCTGCAGTCCCGTCAATAAGTCAGGCCCCAGTGACAGCCGGTAGCCACGCCACCAGGGAAGGGATGGCCTGTAGCTGCCCTCCTCCTGTTGCCCAAGGGACCTTGGCAACGGCCTGTAACCACGCCAGGGAGGGATGCAACAAAAGTCTCTCGCCCCCTGTGACTTCACAACGTGAGGGCGACCTGCATTCATTCCTGCCCACCGGTGGCGGCGTAGGTCGCATCCCCACCCACCAGGATTGAGGCAACCACCAGGAGGAGGACTTCCAACTCGAGGACTGCTGGAGAGGACCAGTGTTGTCCCTGGGGTTGTACTCCTTACAGTCAACACCAGGGAAGGACCCACGCCTGATGGACTCCGGCCGGGAGTGACGCGCAGCCCTACCCTGATGGCAGAGCAACAGGAAGGAGACCGCAGCTGACGGGCCTTTGATGACGCCCCCAGGACCCCAGGGCGAGACCTCTCCCATCCCCGACAAAGGCGACGCCCTTCACCCACCAGGCACCTGCAGGAGTGCCTAGGGAGACTGTTTGTCCCTAGTCCTGAGGGCCAGACACCAGTCCCTAGCCCCGATAGTGAAGGGGCCTTTACCACTCCCAATCATAATCCACGACGAGAGGCAACGCCCCTGCGAGTTGTCCCGTGGCCGCGGGACGGTGGGACTCCTAGAGGGGCTCCGCCAATGCCAGGCCGACACTTATGAGTCCCCAGGCTCCCCCCCTTCCCCCTTGTCCACTGACCAGTGATTGTGATACATAGTCCCCACAGAGAGGAAGTGAGAGACAAGGACAGAGACTGTGCGTATCCACCCAGTGCAAGTGAGAGGTAAAATTCAGTGCCAGAATAAGAACTCTTGTGGTAGTACATAACCACTTTGTGTAAATAGAGGGAAAGTTCAGTGCCATAACAAGGACTCATGTGACTGTTCATATTCACCTTGTGCAAAGCGAGAGGTAAAACTTAGTGTCTGACTAAGAACTCTTGTGACAGTATATATCCATTCTATACTAGTGGGAGACCAAGTCAGTGACGGAATAAGGATTCTTGAACTACTCTGTGCCCATTAAAAACCATACTCCACTCTCAGACTGCGAAACAAGGCACAGATATAATGACTGTGAAACTGTGGATCACCCATTTACCCAAAATTAAGCGTAGTGTCTAGTATCCTGCGCGATATACACAACTTATTTCCCAGCCTGTGTATTGATTTTGTATAGAATATCATGTGGATTGTCTGCCCGTTCTGTTAAGAATTTGTTAATATACGTGTAAGGCTGTTGCTGTGTGTTTTTGTGCCCTGTTCCTCTCTAAGCTGTGTCTAAGCTTCGGTCTAGAAAGGGAACCCAGCTATGTCCTAGGCGTTGTTAGGACGCGAAGCCTTCCTAAAAACACCTAGCATAACACACATATATTACCAAAATCTGGATACAGGAAGCTAGTCTCTGTCCAAAGGCAAGAAACTGGAATGGACAGCTGTTTATAAGTTATAGGTATCGCGCAGGATACTGACAGACAGACAGACACGGCACTTAAGGGAAGATGTGACTACACTTTGTACTAGGGCTGCTGGTTCTTTATAGCCTTCCTGTATCTGTCCACGTTATACGCTGGTTGTGTCTCTTATCACATTTCACTATATTTCGGCTGCTCAGACACTGTCACTGTACTTTACACTCGTGCAGTCACTTTCACTAGCGGGCAGAGAAATCACAGTCACTATGGGGGTATGAGGCAGGGGAGCAGGCCAACCAAGGGGGGCCGGCGGCTCACAGGTGGCGGCCCAGTGTTGGCTGCGTCCCTTCAGGTGTCCTCTTGTCGAGGGGCCATGGGGCTATCCATGGGGTCCCCTGGGATGGGCTGTGTTCAGGCGTGTTGAAGGGCCCCGCACTGGAGGGACTTGGTACAGGGGTCTGGCCCTTGGGACTGGGGCCGAAGATTCTCTGGAGGTGCTCCTGCAGGCGCCCAGTGCAGGAAGGTCGTCGCTTCTCCTCCAGACTGGAGAGGTCATGCCCTGGGATGCTAGGGGCGGTGTGGAGGGCCCATCGGCTGCGGTCTCGCTCCCGCTGCTTCGCCATCAGGGTGGGGCTGCAGCATTGCAGGTGGCAGGAGTCTGACAGGAATTGGTCTCCCTCTGGCACCGTCTAGATGGAGTGTAACCCCTGGGTCAAGATGGGTCCTCTCCACCAGTCCTGGATGAAAAGGTGTTCCTCCTGGAGGCTGCCTCAGTCGGGGGAGCCGAGAGTGAGACTTGCTCTGCCACCAGAGGGGCAGCTCGAACAGGGGTCTCCCTCAGGTAGTGAAGTTGAAGGGGGTGAGGGGCTGTTAAGGTGCCCCTCCCTGGAATGGCTGCCAGCCGTCGCCAAGGTCTCTTGGGCAAGGGGAGGAGGGCAGCTACAGGCCATCCTTTTCCCGTCGGTATGGCAATTGGCCGTCACCAGGGCCCGACTCCCTGGTGGGAACACAGATGAAAGTGCGGCTGCCGGCTGTCACCTGCCCGCAGGCGTAGCTACCAGCCATCACCAGAGTCCCGTATGAGGGGCGACGTGTAGGCCAAGGGCAGCTACAGGCCATCCCTTGTCTACTGGTGTGGCTGCCAGCTGTCACCAGTGTCGTGCCCCTCGAGGCAACTGCAGAAGGCAAGAGGGCGTACCGTTCTCTTTCCGCATGTGGCAACCAGCCATCACGGGTTCTGAAGAGGGGGTGGGCAGCACTATGAGCAGCTGATGGCTGTTGCTGTTGCACGGCTACAGGCCGTTGCTTTAAGTGTGTGGCTACCGACCATCACTGGTGCATGGCTACTGGCCGTTGCAGGGGCATGGCTACAGGCCGTTGCTTTAAGTGTGCAGCTATAGGCCCGTCACTGGGGTGCTGCCTGGAGCTAGGTTTCTAGCTCCACCCCGATCCTGACGCAGGCTGGGTCAGTTAAAGGGTAATGCACCCGGACTGAGGTGTTCGTGCCGGGTGCATTCCGGGGAATAGGGGCACCCGGCTATATGGGACTTGTGTCCATATCGCACGGACGTCGTGCGCGCCTTGTCTACCCCTCTGTTGTCGCCACCTGGGGGTGTCGCGACGCCTTCTTGTCGTCATTTCAGATGGTTATTGCTTAATTTTGACTCTTCTTTCTGTGCACGGAACCAAAGAACAGTACCTACCATCATATGAAAATTATTGACAGACAAGTTTTATATATCATGATAATATCAACCAATAGATGTCTGCACAGGGAAACATCATTTCTACCCGCAGTAAACTATATCTTATAAAATAACGCAAAGGTATTAAAAAAGCTTCAACTTTATGGATTGTGGCCTTATCATAAGGCAATTTTACACCAGTTAGGAAATGGTTAATATATGAACGCATGAAAGTAGTTTTTCCTTGCTTTGTTTTTCTTCCTCAGAGATGGAAGATTCAAGGGACGTTATTATAAAAGCCGCAGCGTCGGATATTTGTTTAGAACCAGTAAGTCGTTGTTATGGTAACGCAAAGTCATCATTTCGACTATATGAGTTGTTACGAAAGGTTATTTTGAACTTCGCGCCATTGTAAGGTCTTCATGGGGAAGATGTTTTGTCGACATACTGAAATACTTATTATTGTACGCATATCATTATTTGCATATCTACACGTGATGAACATGAGATGTAGCAATATTCTGTAATGATCTTTATTTTAGATACTGAACAGTAAAAACTCCGTTGCGCCATCTTTTGTTTACAAGCTCAGCAGTGGAAGGCGGTGAGGGTGGCTGGGTTATAGAATGCTGGTATTCTGGCGTCTCCTCCTTTTCTAGCGACAAAAGATTCAGTCTGTTGCCACATGTATTTACCAGCGTCCATCATTCATTGGTAAAAGGTAAATAAGGGATTTTATAATTATATCAGTGTAAGGCAAGTTCGTACTTGAACGATGTTATTTACTGGTTAATTAGGTAAATATCTTATGTGAAGATGATCCCATAGGGAAAGTAGCTTTCACCCAGACACTAGTAGAGAAAGCAACTACTTTGTAATGTCTTTACATTTAGATTTGCTACTTGTGATGTATCACTGCTACCCTAAAATATGGCTTTTAAAAAATTACCGCTAAATAGTAATTTATGAGTTGGTCATTCCCCATAGATGTATTGTTGCAGCCTTTATCCTAACTTAAGGTCAAGACTCATGCACTGAAAGTGACAGGTTGATGGTACATTTAATGGTAATCTTCCCAGAGACATGGGACTACCATAATTTGCATTTATTTTATATCTTGGCTACAGCCCTTCAGTGGGATTCCTTTAATATTTTCCAAGTTGTTTTTAAGTTTCAATATTTTTTATTTCTTTTGAAAGTGGCAACTAGCATTCTGTAAGTAGTCATTGTTTACCAGCCCCAGTGGCACCAAAGACAGATGCCGTTGTAGTATAGCGACAGATTGATATACTATCTCAGAATGCAACCTTTGGCACGGTTATCCTTAGGAGTGGCGATTTATCCATACCTGTCTAAACTCTCATATTGTTCAAGTTATAATGACTGTCCCACAAGGATTTTTTGGTATAACTATAGAAGTAACCAACGTTACCAACTCTCATTATATTATGTCCCTGAACTATTCTAACTAAGACTTACCCTTTAAGCCTAGTATGAGTTGGGGGAGCAAATTTTGTAAGGGTAGTCATATAGTGGCTTAGGTTAGGCTGTTGCTCAGTAGCAGATGAATGTTGCGCCATATTGGCTGGTGCAGGCGTGTGCATTTGGTCTGTCAGGCCCTAGATTAGGCCTAGGTTAGTTTAGGTTGGGTTAGTTTAATGCAAAATAGTGTGTTTTTAATTAATCTTGATCTTGATTTTAGGGGATAAACCCACTTTTGGAAATCTTAAAATTCCAAAAGGGGGATTTTCCCCCCAAAATGAGGGTCAAAACTAATTAAAGCACAGTATTTTGCATTGGAAACCATAAAAATATTAATAAAAGAAAACATTGGTTACTTCTAAAAATTTACCGATTTTTTCATACAACCTGGGTGTGTCCAATGGTTTTTGGTGTGATTCGTTCGATTTTTACCTTCATTTCTGTCGGAAATCAGTAGTTTCTGAGATGTGACCCATTTTCTGTTATCACAGAAACTACTAATTTTTGACAGAAATTTAAGTCAAAAATCATCAGTCACACCAAAAACCATTGGAAACACTCAGGCTGGATGTCGTTTCAATACTGGAAGCCCTGGAAAGAAGGCAGGGTTTGAAGTAAGTAAAATAATCCTGACCTAACCTAATATAACCAACCTAAGCTAACCTAAACTCCCCCCCCCCCCAGCAAGGTCTAACCTTTGGAGATGGTGGGTCAGACTCCACTGGCGGCACACCCAGGGATGCTTTCTTGTCGCACCTGAAGTTGTACGTGACAGTGAGGACACTCCACCTCATTTTGAAGGACCCTGTGCCGACACAGAAAATTGATGGAAGCCACAGGTTATTGGTAAAAAGCCTTGAAAATCTATCGAGGCTTTAGCGCACACCCAGTTCACGGGAGAGACATGGCGGGACAGACTTCTGAATCTGGAGAAGTGCGGGAAACTTTGCTCATTGGAGGAAGGAAATTAAATGTGATTGGTTGATGAAGAGGGAGAGATAGCTGTGATTGGCTTTCATAAGTCACGTGATTCCAACGCTGTCAAGTCGGTGTAAAACATCATCAAATGCATATAAAACAGTTTTAAATGTATATAAAAAGCAGACAACAATGCTGGCGGTAAACATGGCGGCACGGCGGCATGGTCCAGGCTCTTGCTGTACAGTACTGAAGGAAAAAATCAGTAATCTTGTAAACCTTTCATTTCTGAGAGCAATGACACATCCTGGTGAGTACAGCAGCATGAGGTGCATAGGCTGATAGATAGAACAAGTTCAAGTTTTACGTGGGACCGATACTATAGTTTGACCCTCATATTAACCCAACCTAATTTATTCCTAACCTGACCTGCTTTATGTAAACCTAACCCATACAATCAATCATTTCCTGTGACACCCCACGGGATGCATAGGGCCTCGATGAACTCTCTCCACCAATATTTGTCTCTTTGCCATCTCCTTCAGGTCCCACCAACACTCCTTTCCTGCTTCCTTTTTCATTGTCCTCAACCAGGTTTCCCTCGGCCTACCTCTACCTCTTCTTCCTCTAGCAGTCCACTCTGGCACATCCTGTATTAAACTACCTTCTTTTCTGTATATGTGCCCCAGCCACTTCCAGCGAGACGGTCTCACATATTCATTAACTGGTTCCACTCTCGTAATATCCCTTACTCTTGCATTTGTAACTCTGTCTTGCCGCTTAACCCCAAGATCCTTCTCAGTATTTTATTCTCAAATTTCAACATTCCAACAGCTCGCCAAGCCTGTCTAATCTCCTCAATTTCATTGTTTAATGATCTATTAGATGATACAATCATTCCCAGATATTTAAAGTTTTCTACATTCTTCACCACTTTATTCCCAATTACATAATTGATTTGGTTCTCCATGTTCATATTAATAATTTCAGTCTTTCCACAATTTATTACCAATCCCACTTTTTCTCCTTCCTCCACCAGACAATCAAGCACCCTTACACATACATCATTTTCTAACCTAATCATTATATACTGTAATTGTGTTTTTGGTAAGCCTGTGGTTTAGTGTAAGAGTGCTGTAAGCAGCAGGAATACCTCACAGATACACTTCTCCTTTTGCTCTGGTTGTTTTCTATATTTTTCTAATCCTTTTTATGGTGGTAAACAGTTGTTTACTGATTTTCTTTTCCGGTTGTTTATATCAGTGTCCATTCTGATTTACTGGTACTTATGTTTGTTTTTCAAGCATAATGGCAGGCTAAAATAACTGCAGATCATCCAAAATTTATTATTAGAGCTGTCCTAGCCCTTATCCAAAAAAGGGGTACCTGGCGTAAAAAACTCACTTCTTATCAGTAGTATCTGCAGAAAATCAGCCAATACCGATGCCGATACCAGCACTTTAAAAATGGGCCAATACCACCGATACCGATACAGCAATATATCTCTATAATAAACCCCCATAGCCCCATTCGCAAATCGATATTTACAGAGATATTGAATTTAAAAAAAAGGTCCCAAAATACCATACCTTGGATGTTGACCCTGCCAGTCCGTGTAAAAAAGATGCGTGTGTTTGTACATGTGTTTCTCCTTCTGTCTACTGCGCATGCGTCTTCTAGGTCTGTTTCAGCCACACATAGGCATACTTTTGGTCACGTGATGGTGTTCTACCAATCAACTTGAAGCGCGCTCTTTGATTAATTCTGAGTAGAAAATATAAATCCATCTCGCTATGGCTTGTGACAAAGTAGGACGATCTGTGCACCGGGTTTGATATTGATTATTTATCTGTATTTAAGCATTTCCAGTCGGTGGTTTTTTATTCAATTTGAGTGATTTTTGCCTTCGTTTTCTGTCGAAAATACTTCATTTCAGCTCCTCATCCAAAGTTCATGATTGGAATAAGAGGCAAAATGAAGCATTTCCGACAAATATGAAGGTCAAAATCACTCAAATCTCGTCAAAAACTACAAGAAAAATATACTGCACGACCTGGACCATCATATCTCTAAGGTAAACATTCCAGTGCAGCAGGTTAGGTTTGCTTGGGTTAGGTTAGCTTTGGATAGGTTAGGTCTGTTTGGTTAGGTTAACATGTTGTACAGTATATTTTGCTGGTGGTTTTTGATGAGACGAATGATTTTTGTCTTCTTTTTCTGTCTGTTAGGTTAGATCTGTTTGGGTAACTGGTTGTGCAGTACCTTATATTTTCCTGGTGGTTTTAGATGAGATTTAAGTGATTTTTGCCTTTGTTTTCTGTCGAAAATGCTTCACCTCCTCATCCAGTCAAAGTTCATGATTGGAAAAGAGGTAGAATGAAGCATTTTTGACAAAAATGAATGCAAAACCACTCAAATCTCATCAAAAACTACCAGAAAAATATACTGTACAACCTGGAGGTGTATTGGCAACTTGTAAAAATTTACCACAAAACCTGTCTTACCTAATATAACCTAACCCAGTCTGACCTAATCTAACCAGTGGTAACATCAGGTAAACACGCTGAAATGGAAAACCAAATAGATATTGGTACAGTTGCATAGCTTTTATGAAGAGTTCGCCATTACGCTCAAGAAACAAGACTCGTCGGGAAAAAACATTGATGTTAACAACAGAGAAACAAAATCAATACAGAGCAGTTGTTTATTGCCATTAAAATAATAAGAAAAATGTGATATACCAGTATAAACTGTAACAATAAAAAGGGAACTAGTAAGGTCTTTCTTCTGCTTGAACTAAACCATACATTCCTTGTATATTCCATGGGTAATCCTTAACTCATCATGTCCGACATATATTCCCATTAACCCTTCTCCCAGCCTGGCATTTCTAGGAAAATCATCTATTTGTAAAGTTTCATATCTCAGCTAATACAAAACCAAAAAAAAGAAACTCTCATAATACTCAACAGTCCTTCAACTTCAAGCTGATTGCCTTAGATAGCCCATGAAATGCGAGTAGTCAAAGAGAGTGAGTGGGGAAAGGGGGCAATTTTTGTTTTTTTGCCAGTGTCTGTATGCATGGAAGAGGTATGGTGACACAGCTAAGGCTTAGACTAGCCCTCCACAATAATAACACTTCCAGAAGACCGCAGTCCACCACGAACACCATTTCTGTGTATATTTTCCAAAAGTGTGGTGAGATTGCTGCTGAAAATCCAGTAACCATAGCAACGACCTTGAGGCAGGCTGCCTCACACACACACACACACACACACACACACACACACACACACACACACACACACACGGAGATGTATGTTTGGCATGCATTGTCACTTGATTCTAGTACCACTGTGCCACTATAAGTCTGAGTATTACAACAGCTGCTACAAATACTACTACTACTTCTACCACCACCAGTACAACTACTACTGTTCTACTGCTACTACAACTGCCACTACTACTACTACTACTACTATAACTACTACTGCTACTACATAAAACCTAAAAAATCAATATTGTGAACAAAATAGTTATTCACGTATATACTGTCTACAATCAAAAATATTTATCACTATAACAGATTTTTTTTTCCTGTGATTTGTAATTTTTCATCATAACAAATATGTACACATACAAAAGCTTTCAATAAATAATAAGGCACTGACTTCATCATGAAACAAACTTTCTGCTTCTGTTATTCACATTAATGTACACAGAGCAGTAAAACCATTTTTTCTAATTACACAAAAACCCAGATATGTACTAAACTAACACCAACTTAAGCATATGACCCAGACTTCTGCAACTCAGTCTTTGAGTGATACTCAGAGGAACAGGTAGTGCACAGTGCCACCTGACATTCAGCACACCACCACCTTGTCATACGGCATTGTTGTGGTTGGCGCGATGAATTTGCCCAAACATAGCAACGCCGGAAGATTTCTTTGCCTGCAGGTGTTGGAGGCAGTGCTTCCATGTACAGTAGAAGTCCGATTTTTCGGCATCTATGTGACCAGGCAAGTTCCGAAAAATCAAAATTGCCGAATTATCAAAAACCTTACCCACTCAATACCTTATATGTTTCGGTGAACACTATCATCACTACTCATATCATTACAAATGTGTTTGGAGAGAGTATTGTTTGATACTGTACAATGCTGTAATGAATACAGTACTATACATGAATATGAAAAATAAAGAAATTAGTGAACATACTGTATATAAATGTAATGGTACAGTAGGCCTACAAGTTCACATGCACTTACCTAAACTTATAGTAGGTTCCTTATTTACATATGTACAATAGAAGGGGTTGATTGGAGTCTGCTACTGCTGGAAGAAGTCCCCAGCAGTAGGTCCTGCAACAGGCTCTAAGGACTCATGGAGAATTTCAAGACTGACGAAAAAAATCGGAAAATCTGCCGAACAATCAGAGATTTTCGTAAATGGGACTATTTCTCAAAACTGCCGAAATGTCAGATTTGCCAGGGAATTGGATGCTGAAGAATTGGACTTTTACTGTAATGCCTGCTGAGGTAGTCCCTACACAGCATCCTGTCAGGCAGTTGCTGTACACTGTGCCTCCATTTCCCAACAGACACTACTTGGCCATATCTTTCCAGGAGGCCGTGAATTGCATCCATCTCAAACTGTCCGAGGGATGTGCTTGTCTGTGTTACATTCTTGTAAAGAATGAAGGCATTCAGTACACAGATGTCAAGTACATGTAAGAATGTCTTCTTGTGCCACTTACAGCATCGTCACAGACAGTCAGTGGTGCCAATCTGTATATCAGATTTATCAACTAGTCACGTGTTGAAGTTATAGTCAATAACAGCATCAGGCTTGAAGACTGGCTGCCTCGTTCTTTTATCGACCTTGCCTGTGTTTACCAACTTACCTTCATGGACCGTGGAGAGGACATTTATCTTTTGCTTATTGTGTCTGTGAATAGCAAGGAGTTTACCTGATTTCAAGGTCCTGCACTCCCCCTTCATGGTGCCTCTGAGAAAGGATGGCCAGTGTGTCCTTTTTGCATGGACAGTGCCATACCATCCAATTTTGTGTTCTTGCAGGTACTTTGCAAGACTTGGCATCATGTAGTAATTAGCGGTAAACAGGATGTGGTTGCCACCAAAGTACCTGTCCATGAGCTTCTTTATCACTGAGCCAGAGAAGCCATGGGGGTCATTCTTCGATAACTCAGCATTACTTGCTGTATACACAGCCAGTCTTGCAGTCACACAAAACAAAAAACTTTATTCCAAACCAATGTCTCTTTGATGGTATGTACTGTATGAAGGCAAGGCAAAACAGCGACTTGTCAATAACAACATTCTGGAATGGTCTGAAATATGATCTAAATTTTTCCTTCATTTCCGAAATCGAGCATGGTTTCCATAATCTATCGTTCGGATGTGGGCCCATGTTGGATGAGAAATGCAGGTACCTGAGGATGTCGAGGTACCTGTCTCATGGTATATACTTACCGGTACTGAACAGAGGTGCTGAAGGAATATCATCCACTAACCAGTAATCATGAATATTGTGTTTTATTATGTGAGGCATCAATATAGTCACTGCAAGCCAAACATATATCTCACTTACATTCGTCATTGTCGACTCCTTCATTTTCGCACTTTCACAAATGTGCGAGGTTTCACCCCAATTACAGCAGTATTCCCTGAATGCATTGAAATCCATCTCTCTGTTGGTAAGAAAAGCTATTAGAAAATCAACAGAGTGGATGTTGCATTGAAAGAGAATTCTGGCTGCACACCTGCGTTTGTCTCATCAAATACAGGTACTTCAGGCTGAAACCCTGTCACTTCCTCCCAGGTAAATGTTTCAAACATACCTACTCTTGGTCCCTGCTTTGCCTGCCATGTATGTTGCCTGCCATGTATATTGCCTGCCCCGTGCCCTGCCCCTTGCCTGCCATGTATGTTGCCTGCCATGTATATTGCCTGCCCCGTGCCCTGCCCCTTGCCCTGCCCCTGCCCCTAGCAAGGCGCTGTGGTGGTGAATCAGGCGAATAATCATTTGATGAGGCAGGTGATGATGGTGGTGGTGGTGATGATGCTGGCGACGGTGATCCTGGTGGTGATGGCAATGGTGAAATCAGGCGACGGGTGCATCTCTGCCAGCCATAAAATGATCGTTGCCGTGCACCTGCATCTGCATACCCAGACCTGCCTGACTGTGGTGAAGAGGCAGGGTCATGTTGCAAGGCAGATGGAGAAGCAGGCCAGCGTGGTGAGACACATGGTGAGGCAGGCCGGCGTGGCAAGGCACAAGGTGAGGCAGGCTGATGTGGTGAGGCAGGCTGATGTGGTGAGGCACATAATGAGGCAGGCTAGCGTGGCGAGGCACATGGTGAGGCAGGTTGAGATGCAAGATGAGTAACAGACCGAGTGGAAGAGGCTAGTGTAGTGGCAGATTGAGTGGAAAATTCCACGGTAGGATTGGAGTCACGCGCTGGTGCGAGGCTTTCCCTGTGGCATTTCCTCCTCCCACCTTCCTCCACCTCCTCCTTTTCTCCACTCCTTACCTCCTCATCCATCTTCTCCACTGTGCCACTATCCCGCTCTCCAGGACATCAATATCATCTGAACAATTTCCATCATCAGAAATGGCAGATGATCGTACAGGGGGAAAAGATTGCCTCACAGTGGAAAACTCATGGTCACCCTCATCTGATGAGTACATTTCCACACTCAGCATGGTGAGGTCGCTTTCCCCACTCTCAGTTGGCAATAATGGTAAGTCCAATTGTCTCCCTATCGCACTATTGCCAATGCCTCTGGCTCGTAATCGTGAGGTTGCGAGTTCGCGCCCCGCCCGGTGGCTACCGTGCTGGGAGGGATAGCGCTCTCCTGTAACCCTAGCAGGGCTATATGATCTGATGAGGTCTAGCTTGGGGATTAATCCCTTTTACCCCCTGGGGGTAGGGGGGTTTCAAGAATACTCCCCCAGTATCTCTGCTTGTCGTACGAGATGACTTAAAGGGTTGGTGGTGGGTTAGTGCCCCACCCCGTAAAAAGAACTAACTAAAAAAGTGAATAAAGCGCCTCGGACCTGGACGGACCATACGTTGACGACTAAGGAACGGACAAAGGACATTCTTAGGGTGGGAACATGGAATGTGAGAGGAGTGAATGATGAAGTGAAAGAGAGAGAGATTGTTCAGGTGCTTGAGGATGCAAAAGTGGATATATGTGGATTGACTAAAACTAAATGGAAAGGTGAAAGGGTGAGAGAATGGGAATATGGTTTAGGTATATGTGCAGGAGTCAGTGAGAATGAGAGGGCAAGAGAGGGGGGTGATTGGGTGAGGAAGGTGAGAAATGTTAATATTGTGGGTGGGGTTATGAGGCGTAGACCGAGAAAGACATGGGACGAGGTCATAAAGTGTGACCTCAGGGTTAAGGGATTGAACAGGGAGGCTGCAATGGATCGTGCAGCTTGGAGAGCCGCCATTAGGCGACCAAGGCCGACACATGCAAGCATGTTGGAGCCTTTAAAAAAAAAAAAAAGAGAGAGAGAGGGAGTATGTCTGATGATAAGCAAGAAGTGGAAGGAGAATATAAGAGAGTATGGAATAGTGGGTGCAAGGATTGTATGGGTGAGGATGAAAGTAGGTGTACAAGCGTGGGCAATTGTATGTGTGTATGCCCCGACAGAGGATCGAGTGGCAAGAGTGAAAGATGAGTTTTGGGTGAGAGTAGAAGTATGTATGGACAAGCTTGAGAGGAGCGAGAGAGTGCTGTTGATTGGAGACATGAATGGCAAAGTTGGGAATGTACGAGTGGATGGAGTGGTTGGTCAGTGGGGTGTGCCAGCTGAAGTAGATGGGAATGGTAGTGCTTTGGTGGACATCTGTGCTTGTAAGGGGTTGGCAATAGCCAACACCTACTTTTGTCATAAGATGATCCACCAGTATACATGGAGAGTAATGAGGCGGATGGATGGTGAACTTGTTGAACGAAAGGCAATGATAGACTACGTGTGTGTGGATAAACGAATGAGAAGACAAGTGTTGGCTGCAAGAATGTGGAGAGGGTGGGGGAATGGAGTGTCGGACCATCACTTAGTGATGGCCAAGGTAGAGCTCCAAAGAAAGTGGTTGAGGAGACGAAGGGGAAGACAGGAGGAAGCAGCTCCTGTGAGAAGAGTGGAGAAGCTGCAAGATAGTGAGAAAATGGCAGAGTATAAGAGCATAGTGGAAGAAAGATTGGGAAGGTATGAGCTAGAGCAGATGGAAGGGGTGGAAGACGTATGTAAGATATTCACGGAAGAGATAGGCGCAGCGTGTGAGGCGGTTTATGGAGTGAGGAGGAGATGCAAGGGTGTGCAAGGGACAGCATGGTGGAATGATGAGGTGAAATGAGCTGTGGAACAAAAGAAGAAGGCATATAGTGAATGGTTAGCGAGTAGAGGTAGGGGAGAAGATGAGAGAGAGAAGAGAGAGGTATATGTGAGCAGGAGTAGGAAGGTTAAGAGACTGGTGAAGGAGAGTAAGAAGAAAGTGGATGAAGAGTTTGGGAGGAATCTGAGTGTGAAATGGAGGGAGAGTAAGAAATTGTTTTGGAAGGAGGTAAAGAAAGTAAGGCAGTGTGAAAGGGGAAATAGTAGGGGAGTGAAAGATAGGAATAATAGATTGTTGGTGGAGAAGAGAGAGAAATTAAGGAGATGGAAGGAGCACTTTGAGGATTTGTTGAATGTAGAGAGTGAGAGCAGTGCGAGTATAAGTGGTTGGGGAATGGCTGGGAGAAGAAGAGATGAGAGGAGGGAGGAAGAGATTAGTAGGGCAGAAGTAGTGGAAGCGATGAAGAAGATTAAGTTGGGAAAGGCCCCAGGAATTGATTAAGTGTGTGGTGAAATGCTTAGGTATGGGGGTGAGATTGTTGTGGAGTGGATATGGAAGTTGTGTAGATTGGCTTGGGAAGAGAGAAGGGTTCCAGAGGACTGGAAATCAGGTATAATTGTTCCTTTATACAAAGGAAAAGGGGAGAGAGAAGTATGTGGTAACCATAGGGGTATTTGCCTTCTTAGTGTGACTGGTAAAATATATAGTAGAATACTCATTGATAGGGTTAGGCATATGACAGAGGAGCTAGTTGGAGAAGAACGATGGGGATTTAGGAAGGGAAAAGGGGGTGTAGATCAGATATTTGTTCTAAGATGTTTAGTGGAGGAGTATCTAGAGAAGGGAAGGAAAGTGTATACTGCCTTCATGGACTTGGAGAAACCTTATGACAGAATAGATAGGCAAGGTATGTGGAAGGTCTATCTATCTATCTATTGCCAGACGCCTCAATCCCATTTAGGGTGGCCACAAACAAATCGCCTCCAAGTCGCCTTGTCCCCCGCCATTTCACTGCCCTGCTCCCAACTCACACCCCCATCTCTCATATACCTCTCCACCCCATCCCTCCATCTCATCCTCGGCCTCCCCCTCCCTCTTCCCCCCTCCACCTCACTCACGTACACTGTCTTCGTCAGTCTTTCACCCTCCATCCTCTCCTCATGGCCAAACCACCTCAGTGTTTTCCTCATAACGCTTCCTATCATATCCACATCCACACCACAACGCTCCTTTATATCCTCATTCGTCAGCCTGTCTCTCCATGTGACTCCACAGGCTCCTCTTAAATAACTAATTTCCCCTGCTCTCACTCTTGACTTGTGTCCTTCCAATAACGTCCAGTCTTCACTTCCATACGTTAGAGTTGGTATCACAATACTGTCATGTAACTTTTTCACTTCCATGCTCACTTCCCTGTTTGTTATCACTGCTTTCAAAGAACCAGCAACCTTTCTTCCCTGCTGTACCCTTTCAAGCACATCACCCTCCAAACCTCCATCCTTACTCATCACATTACCCAAGTACTTAAACGTACTCACATTTTCCAATTGCTCACCATCCAACCTCGCTGTACATTCACTGACTTCACCTCTCTCAAAGACCATCACTTTCCTCTTCCCTACATTCACCTTTAGATTCCGTTTCTTACACACTCTCCTGAACTCATCCACCAAGCCTTGCAGCTCTCCTTTGTCTTCACTCAACAACACAGTATCATTTGCAAACAACAGTACAGGGAGTTTCCAAACACTACCCTCTCTCATTAGGGCCACTCCAACATCCGGTACCCTACCTTGTACCTCTTTTATTACCCCATCCATGTACAGATTGAACAATCATGGAGACATGACACATCCATCTTTCAACCCAACCTTCAAAGAGAAAAATTCACTCAGTTCACCATCCACACACACTGCAGCCTTAGCACCATCATGCATACTTTTCACAGCATCCAACAACTTCCCATCTACTCCATATATTCTTAATACATTCCACAATCCTTGTCTATCCACCCTGTCATATGCTTTCTCGAAATCCATCATACAACTTCTTTCCCTTCTCTAGAAACATTTCCACTAAAGATCTAGGAATGAATATTTGATCTACACAACCTCTTCCCTTCCTAAAGCCTCCCTGTTCTTCTCCAACTAATTCCTCTGTTTTTTCCCTAACTCTGTCAATAAGTATCCTACCATACACTTTTCTTATTATACTAAGACGACAAATGCCCCTATGATTACCACACACATCTTTTTCCCCTTTTCCTTTGTACAAGGGAATAATTATTGCTGACTTCCAATCCTCCGGAACTCTACCTTCCTCCCAGGCCAATCTGCACATCTTCCACATCCATTCTACTACTATGTCTCCCCCATGCTTCAATATTTCACCTCACACTTCATCAATTCCTGGGGCTTTCCCCAATTTAACTTTCTTCATTACATCCACAACTTCTATCCTACTGATTTCTTCCTGTCTTCTCACCTCCCTCCTTCTCCCAGCCATTCCCCAGCCAGTCGCCATGTTGAGGGGACCATCCAGGCACAGCCGTTTCTGCGGTGTACAGCGGGGCCGAGGTGGAGGTGGCCGTGACTTGGGCTGCGATAGAGGCTGCCGGGGACGACGCTCCGGACGAGGGGCTTAACGAACGTCACCGACAAAGTTCCGGGGGATGGCAAGTCTCGGTAGCCCGTTTTTCTCAAAGATCTGAGGGAGGAGAACGTGTAGCAGAGCCCTGTCACCCCCATAAAAAGCCTGTGCTGTAGCGACGCACATCGAAACCAGGAGATTCTTCTCCCCAGAACACCCAGGACCCCAAGACGGCATCTCTGGGCCAGGAGGCGCCGCCGTGCATGAGCAGAGCCCTGCACAGCAACACCTCCCGGCCCAGTGACATCTGTAGCCTCGGGACCCTTGGGTGACTGACGGAGCTGAAACTCCACAGTCTCACCCTCGCCAAGAGAGCGCCGAAAGTGCCGGGGGTTAGGTGCAACGATCCCGAGTCTGTGCATGAAAACATCAGCACCGGTGTCCCGATGCTTGATGAAGCTGTACCCAGACTTCACATTGAACCACACCACCGCACCTATGATCTTCGTGACTCCCGGCAGCTTGGAACTACTGCTGAATGCCCCCCCTCAACGGGTTGTAGACGGTGGCAGTAGCATGCTGGTCAGGCATCAGGACATCTGCCTGGGTCGACAGCTGGTGAAGTCTAAGGGTTCCGCTAGCCGAGTTTCACTAGCTCTGCAGTGATGCTCCCACGGCTGCTAGGCCAGAACAGGATGTTGGTATGTACGAATGGTGGCGGAGGTATGCGTTCTACTGAGTGCCATTCTAGTTTTTTATCAGCATTTATCCTTAAACCCTTGTGCCCATACCATCTCTCCACTTCCTAAATCTTTCCTCCGCCTCTCTTTCATTCTCTGCAGTCAGCACCAAATCATCAGCATACAACGTCTCTCACGGGAGTCCATTTCTGAAATCACGTGAGAGGGCTTCAAGTACCATGATAAACAACAAGGGACTCAAATCTGACCCCTGATGGACACCAACATTCACAGAAAACTCATCATTCAAATCTCCATTCACTCCTGCCTGGGTGAGATCTCTCACATACATGACCATAATCACTGTAACCAGCCACTCCTCCATCTCAAGCTTTCTCATTGCCCATTTCACCACCTCTCCAGGGATTCTGTCAGAGGTCTTCTCCAAATTAACAAAAACAAAGTACATTTCCCTTTTCTTCCCTATATATTGTTCCTGAATTTGTCGAACAATGGATATGGCATCTGTAGTCCCCTTGCCTGTCTTAGGCCCAAACTACATCTCATCAGTATTCACTCATTTTCTAATCATACCTTCTAAAACTCTCTCCATTACTTTCATTATCTGATCTAAAAGCTTTATGCGTCTATAATTTCCTCTTTCCAGGGCATCACCCTTCCCCTCGTACACATAATTGATTACACTCTTCAGTCAATCGTCTGTGAGAGTGCACTCATACATAATCATATTTATCAGGTCAGTGACTAACCTCGCTCCTATACATCCTGAGACCTTCAACATTTAAGCAGTCAACCCAAACACATCTGCAGCTTTCCCCACCTGCCTTCTGCCTATTGCCCCACTCACAGTAGCAGCGTCAATCGAAGGCCAAGAGGCCAAACACTGGATCTGCTGGCTCCAAACCTTCCCTGTCCCAGTCAAACTCCTCATTCAACAACCTGCTATAATGCTCTCTCCATGTGTCTTTAATATCCCCACTGTTCACCACTACCCTTTATTCATCATCCTTCACACACTGCTCACCTATAATATCCCTATTCTCCTTGTTGACCTGATTTCCCACCTTATATATCATATTTTTCCTTTCCTCATGATTTAGGTTATCAAGTAAAAGTCTCTGTGACTCAGACTTCTCCTTGTATACCTCTCTTCTACCCCTACGCTTGGCAGCCAAGTTGTTGTCTTTGTTACCACCCTTCTTCCATTCCCGGAAAAGCCTTCTTTTCTCCTTAACTGCAGCTTCAACATCCTCATCCCACTACCAAGCTACTTTATGACTTGGTGGGCCTTTTGTCCCCCTTTATGTCAGTGTTAAAACATCAAATATTCTCTGTTGAGTCACCTAGGTGGTCACATTGTTTTGTACCATTTATGATGTGCGAGAATCCATCCAAACGGATTCCAAGCTTGCCGAGGATACCATCGACATTTACCACGATATCGTGCCAATTTACGCTTGTTTCCTCGGCAAACCCATATAAGGTGTCATGTGATACCCTTTAAAAACACACACACACACACACACACACACACACACACACACACACACGTCACACAGAGCATGAGTACAGTCACAGCGTGGGGACAGGGTGGACTCAAGTGGAGAAGAAATGCTCAGTGGACCATGACGATGTACCTCACAGACATGGCATAGCAATAAATCGTTGCTTGACAGGCTGTGTTATATGTATCTTTTTTGTGTTGTAAGATTTTGAAAGATAAACAGGTGCTTCCTGCTGTGTTAAATGCATCTTTTTCCTTGTGGTAAGATTTTGGAACACAAACAGTTGCCTCCCGTGTTCTATGATTTCTGTGTTCTAGGATCGTACATTGTAGGAGAGCTGGCTGTACTTGTAACTTTGTTTGATGTTTAGAAACTATTTACTTTTTTATTAATTAAAATGTTTGTTGCAGATGTCTGTGGACGGGCAAGTGGAGGGGGGGCAGCAGGTCATATCTGAGGCGCAGCAGACACTAAATAACTTTTGGCCAAAAGTTACTGAAGACATCCGACAGTTGACACAAGTAAACCAAACTCATTTCACATCCTGGAATCATGTAACATACTGAAGGATAGTGCAAAAGAAAGGCATAAGCACAATCTCTGCTGCATTCAAAGCTTTTTTTTTTTTTTTTTTTTTTTTTTTTTAGAGAGAGAGAGAAAATGTGTGTTTTTCTTCCACATCTTTGTTTTTTTTGTAGTGCTGCCTACTTCTTTCCTCACCTTCATCATTTTTTTTCTGTGTCTGTCCTCCTCTCTTCCTGTTTCTGCCATTTTTCCTGTCACTTTTTATTAATCTTCTTTCCATTTCAGGTGGCTTTAAGTCTAATGGTTTCCTTTAAGCCAGGAAACCATTTACAACGCTGGGTGGTAACCATATAACCAACCCACACATGTTCTGTATGTGTTAGCAAGTGGGTTGGTGGAGGGTTAGTGCCCCTCCCTGTTAAACAATTAACTCAAAGACAAATGGCCACCCCTTATGGGATTATGGCATTGTGGCTGTAGATAGATAGGTTGGGGGAGGGAAAAAAAAAAAAAATCAAAGCCTTTACCCCCTAGTAGCCACATCATTACTGTATGTAAATGAAAGTGACTCAGAGATTTGAGCTGATTTCTTACTGATCTACGTTCTAATGGTAAATTATTTTGGTACTACATACATCTCAGATGATTGACATTTGATTTTTGATCAAAGAGATATTGGAGAACAAACGAAATATACCTGCTTAGCGATATTAAAGAAAGTTGCCTGAAAGCCTTTGATAGCATGTTTAATACCGATCCCGCCGACTGAACATGACGTCACCACACCAAACAAACTCAAATGTACCCAATTCAAAACCATAAGTAGCAGTGGAACCCTAACAGGAAGCACAGAAGCCTAACTGGGGGGCTTCACCCCCAGGACCCCCCAGTATTTATAACCTTCTTAATCTAGTGCAAACTAAGATGTGCATTCTGTAAAACTGGCGCCAAAAAAGTATCATGCGTTAAGAGCATTTGTTAAACATTGGCGCAGGCTGTCACCCAACCATGCAATGACGAAACAGTCACTCAGGTTGGTGAGCACATAACTGCACTTGACAAGAGTAATAGTAGAGGTCTTGGATGAAGCCATGGTGGTGCCGTAGTATTCCATGAGGCCAATACGAAATGCAGACGGATGAAGAGGCAACTGATCAGCGGGGCAGAGTGCAGGAGGCAGGCTGCTCAGCCGGTCTGTCTGGCTGCACGCGGTTGAATTGTTGAAATGGCAGGGACAACCAGGTTGAACAACAAAAAAGGGTATAGGTATATAAATGTTGAAACAGTAAATTGTCGAATAGTGATCAGTTAAAAAACGAGGGTTTGGTGTACAGTATATGTTTTTTGCGAGGACCAAAATGATTCTCAGAGTTTCTGATAGACTGCAAAATTTGCAACAAATATTTTGCAATTTGCTGCAAAAAACAGGTAAAATGCTTTATTGGTTTTAAAACTATAAAAATGTTTTACAGATTAATTCCCCCAAATAGCAGTTAGTACACCATTCTGACCCCTGGAATGAGTGAAAGTACGTGTGTAGATACGGACACCCAGTGTGGTAGATTACTGGATGGTTACAAATCGGATACTTGGGTAACAGTATGCCTCATGGTGACTGGCTTCCACTCACAGACAACCGCAAAGTGTAATACTGTAACAGTTTATGCATTCCACTTTCACTTGAAAGTGCCTCAATAGGTACCAGGGATTGAAATAAGCATTTCTTTTGACTTTGGTAACACTTCAGAATAAATGGAAATGATGGTACTGTATACCTTTAATAGTTAATGGTAAGCTTAAATAAAAGAACCAGAAATGTTTTGAGAAGTTTCGTATTCACAGGAACAGAAACTGATCTTTAGGAATGGTTGTGAGAATTTCACATTCACAGACAAATTACATTGTTAAGAATGCTGGGCTTACAAAGTTACTTATAAGAAATATGAGAGAAAAGGGTTTTCTGGTTCATGATTGAGAGTAGCAGAATTAATGTAAACATTGCTGATCCAATCCGTTATGTATGTTTAGGGGTTATTAGTGGGCCATTAGGCTGGGATAAATTAGTTTACATAAGATCAGGTTTGGAAATATTGAGTTAATTGTGGAAATTTAGGTTAAATATGGATGTTAGGTTAGATTATGAAAAGTTAATTTAAATTTGCATCAATGAGTTTTTTGTTTTGTTTTTTAATGTGTCTGACTCTGGGCATGGGCTTTGCAGCCTGCTCCCAAGGTTAGGTATGGGAAGGTTAGAATAAATGAGGTTTGCTTAAGTTAGAATAATTTGGGCTGTGTTTGGAAAAATCATCATTTATTAGGGTAAATTAGTGTTGAAATGGCTTTCCTCAAGATGGCATCTGTCTGTCTTCGGCACCATTTCAATGGTAAACAAGACAGCTGTGTCAACTCTTGACTCATGTTCCTGCTGCATCAGTTGTCTATACAGTTGTTCCTGAGTTTTGTTTTAGTTCAAGTAGTCCTTTAGTAAAAGTACTCTTTTGTTATCAGAGAATATACACATTCAGATGACTTTATTACCTTTTATTGGCCTCATACAGAACCTCACCCAGCACTGTGGTTTCATACATAACCTAACCTTAATTTAAACCCTACTTTCTATGGGCTCACACAGAACCCAGCCCTACTTTCTGCACAGAATTACATGTAATTATACAAGGCAAAAATATATTTAAAAAACATTCTTGGAACCTGTCTCACATTATATTCATGTAGTAGTAAATCAGCCCTTGTCTCATTGCTCTTGAGCTGGACAGCTTTTTGTGGGAAGGTGCAGGAAAGTGTGTGGAGGTTTGGCTCTTGAATGGATGCCTCATTTGCATCTATCCACCCAGTTCACAGAGGCACAATAATTGACTTAACTTCGCCATGTTATATAATTATGTGGTTACCGCCCAGTATTGTACGGTAAGTGGTTTCCTGGGTTACAGGAAACCATTGGGTTTATCACTAAGTGTAGAGTCACCTAGGATAGTAGAAGGCAGCACTACATTGTGAGTGGATGATGGTTGCCACCACCTGTCTGTGTATGTACAAAGTGGTAAATATTCAGTGTAGAGTAAGTAATTGGAATGTTTAACAGCCAAAGAACCTAACCCCCTCATGTTCCTTTAATTTTTATGAAAATTGTTTTGAATTATTTGAAATTCGCATTACATGACAGTTTAACCCTTTAACTGCGGGCTTCATTTGCTTTTTCTTGCGGCACCTGCGGGCATATTCGTGCTCCGACAGACTCTCTAAAAATATTTGCCAAAAATCAGTTATTAGTCCTAGATTATTAAAATCACTAATGCTTATGGCACATACCTTCATCTTTCTCCTTGGGTGTTTGTTGAGCCTTCGTCGAGTACCGTAGGACTTGTGGAGACCTCTGAAGTTGGGTAACGAAGTCTCCACTTTACACTTCCCGACAACCCGTCATATGATTACCACAGCCTGATATTATCACTAGAAACACCATTCTATGATTCTCAAATAGTTTGGAATCCATATTTCAAAAAAAAAAAAAAAAAACCACTGTGAAAACAATGAAAATTACGAGGGCGTATGACCTTCCCACTTGCGCTAGTTCGCTGCTGGTGTTGTCATTTATTATTCATAAAAACACTCACAGTGTATATTTCTATTACTATATATCTATCTATCTATATCTATCTATTGCCAGACGCCTCAATCCCGTTTGGGGTGGCCACAAACAAATCGCCTCCAAGTCGCCCTGTCCCCCGCCATTTCACTGCCCTGCTCCCAACTCACACCCCCCTCTCTCATATACCTCTCCACCCCATCCCTCCATCTCATCCTCGGCCTCCCCCTCCCTCTTCCCCCTTCCACCTCACTCATATACACTCTCTTCGTCAGTCTTTCACCCTCCATCCTCTCCACATGGCCAAACCACCTCAGTGTGCTCCTCATAACGTTTCCTATCACATCCACATCCACACCACAACGCTCCTTTATATCCTCATTCGTCAGCCTGTCTCTCCATGTGACTCCACAGGCTCCTCTTAAATAACTCATTTCCACTGCTCTCACTCTTGACTTCGTGTCCTTCCAACAACGTCCAAGCTTCACTTCCATACGTTAGAGTTGGTATCACAATACTGTCATGTAGTAACTTTTTCACTTCCATGCTCACTTCCCTGTTTCTTATCACTGCTTTCAAAGAACCAGCAACCTTTCTTCCCTGCTGTACCCTTTCAAACACTTCACCCTCCAAACCTCCATCCTTACTCATCACACTACCCAAGTACTTAAACATACTCACATTTTCCAATTCCTCACCATCCAACCTCGCTGTACATTCACTGACTTCACCTTTCTCAAAGACCATCACTTTCCTCTTCCCTGCATTCACCTTTAGATTCCGTTTCTTACACACTCTCCCAAACTCATCCACCAAGCCTTGTAGCTCCCCTTTGTCTTCACTTAACAACACAGTATCATCTGCAAACAACAGTACAGGGAGTTTCCAAACACTATCCTCTCTCACCAGGGCCACTCCAACATCCACTGCCCTACCTTGTACCTCTTTTATTACCCCACCCATGTACAGATTGAACAACCATGGAGACATGACACATCCTTGTTTCAACCCAACTTTCAAAGAGAAAAATTCACTCAGTTCACCATCCACATGCACTGCAGCCTTCGCACCATCGTACATACTCTTCACAGCATTCAACAACTTCCCATCTACTCCATATATTCTTAATACTTTCCACAATCCATGTCTATCCACCCTGTCATATGCTTTCTCCAAATCCATGAAAGCTGCATACAACTTCTTTCCCTTCACTAGAAACTTTTCCACTAAAGATCTAGGAATGAATATCTGATCTACACAACCTCTTCCCTTCCTAAAGCCTCCCTGTTTTTCTCCAACTAATTTCTCTGTTCTTTCTCTAACTCTGTCAATAAGTATCCTACCATACACTTTTCCTGTTATACTATATAACACTTATATATATCTACAGTCTTTATCCATAAGATTCCTTCAGTAATAGTAGTTTATTGTCACTGTAGGCATTCAATTTCTTTCAGTATAATACATAGCATTCACTTTCTCGTCCTGTATAATAGCATTGAGAGTGAATGTCACTTTCACCTTCACTCTCATAACTCATAGTATTCATACATGCTAGAGTGAAACTTTCACTTTCATTACTCCTAGGGTATATACTCGTATTCTTATAATACTACTCATTTACATTTCTGTTTATGTTCTCTATTTTATTTCCATTATTTCCATTTCCATTTTATTTACACTGTGTTATTCACTGTCACTTGAAGTAACATAAAACTATTTTCCACTTTTCACTTATATTTATATTCATTGCTTTCACTTGCTGTTTACACATTATTTACACATTATTTACAGTTCCACTTGCACTGTTTTACTCAACTGAAAGATCGTAGTCACTCTCTTTCAATTGTCAGCCCTTTACCTCTTTCCACACGAGGTTTAGTAGGGGGTAAAGATCACAGGGCCCTTTGCATGGGGTTAAAAAGCGGTGGGAAGTTAGCAGGAGCAAACAGACGTACCTTCACCTTCGAAGATGACAGTGAACTGATAGGGGTGGGCCGGGGTGGCCTACCTAGGGAAATGCATTACTGCCAACGTCAGCCTCTTGACAGCTGCTAATATATAGCAGTGAAATGATTGGCAGGAAATCTAGACAATACATTATAAATTAGGTAGTTCCAGGTGAATGTAAATATCACTTAGGCTTCTCCCTTCCCTCCTTATATATATTTTTAGTATGAGAATAGATTATACGGCATATTTCAAGGGGAAATAAACAGCGAAAATTAGCGAACGAGTGCACGTGAGGTGTTGTCAGGTGATAATTAGCCAATTCCAGGTGTATGGCACTCTCACTTACCTTATTTCTTTTTGGTAAATAGTATTTGGTATAAGAATAGGGCATAGAGCTTATTTCAGTGGATGAAATCAGTGGAAAATTCCAGGGAAGATTTACTTAGCGTAGCACGGCCGGGCAGGCGAGAGGAGAGGATAATGGAGGGAAGGCAGGGAGGCGAGTCAAGAATGGGGAGAAATGGCTAAATTGTCAACAATGGATGGGAGTACAGATGAGATTTGGAGTGCTGACTAGTGTTGGACATTGGTAGTACTGATAGATGATACAAGCTACCACTTAAAAGCCCGGGGGAATTCAAAATAACACAGAATCGCAAAAGTGATGCCCCGCGGTATGATGCCTTGCTCCCAAGCGTCACGAAAGTGACACCCCGCGGTTAAGGGGTTAAAGAGCACAAGTCTCCTGTAAGTTGAGAGGTCATTGTACAAGGTATTAGCTGTTAATGATACTTCAGGTTATTTTTTTACATGAATACCTCAAAAAATTTTCATTATAATATTTTTTTATATTTATATATTTTTTAAGACCTTGGACCCAAGCATACCAGATTTAAGAGTTTTTATTATAATACTAAAGGATGATTTGGTACCCTGAGGCTTCATAGTAAGGTCAGTATTTTCATTTTTAACCTTTGCTTAGCTGCTGACTTCATTCAAAGCACTAACAGAGTCTGCACTGGCCAATCTGCAAGCTTTACATGAGGTAACCATCCACTCACTTGATGTAGTGCTGCTCTCAGGTGTCCGCCCTTCCCTCTCCTTCCTTCTTTCCTTCCTTCCTCTTCTGTCTTTTTTTACATCATTCTTTCCTTGTCCCTCTGCCTTCGGTGACTTCACACTCCCTCATTTGTCTGTCATTCTTTCATTCTTTCCTGGTCCTTCTGCCTATGGATTACTCTACACTGAGTGACAAGCCCAATGGTTTCCTGCACACCAGGAAACCATTTACTACGCTGGGTGATAACCAAATGAAGGGAGGTCCCGAAGATACAAGCAATTAGGTTCCATTTGGCATACCTGTATAACAAATTCTCGAATAACGAAACACGTAACTATTGGTAAAATATTGGTTGGGTTCGAGGACCCCATCAGAGGCAAGTTCTCAAGCTAATGTATAGGATACCAAATGCAACAAACATATCAGTATTACTGAACTACAGAGAAAACAACCTGAAAGAACAAATAGTATGCAAATAACATGACTGCATATTGATTAAATATATATAATATGCATAACACTCATCTAAAAGTGGTAATGTTGTGTTGGAAGCGGGAAGCTGGCGGTCGCCAGCTGAGCAGCCGTGCCAGATTCCCAAACCCATATTATCGTACCTGGCACATTAAAATTATCTTTTTTTATCAGAATTATCGCACTCACAAACAAAGGCATTTCTTCACATAAATCGGTAATTACTGTGGAATTAATATATTTATATGTGGAGTGATTAATTTAATGTTATTGAATTTGTTTAACTGTTAAGTACATACCAGAGTAAAATACTGGTTATCGTAATAGTTACTAAATCCTACTGTTGTATTAGTCTTACAGTAGACTTGTTAATTTTGCAACCCCTGATTTATTTTTCAGATTATGAAATTATGAAAGATATCACATTATTGCTTGCATGCTACTGCATATCGCAAAGTGTGCCAAAATATCGCATTTTGCAATAAGTATCGCACGTCTGGCAACGCTGCAGCTGAGCAGTCCTGCTATTCCTATCTGAGATTGAGAGAAAATGGTGGTGACTGCGTTTGCTGGGATGTCTGAGTTAGAATCCTTCCACCTCGCCCTGGACTGAATGTTTCATCATTGGATTTTTGCGATCGTATAATGAAAATTGTCCCTAATTTACCCAGGTCGTATCCTTGGTTTCTCATATATCGAGTGGTCGTATAACGGGACTTACATATAACCAAATTATGGTACCTGTTGGTTTGGTGGGTAATTGCGGCACTTCAATCGGATTGAACCGGTGAAGGTTTATATCCAAGAGGTGGTTGGAGTTATTGCTCACATAATGCCACTCAGGAATGAGTGAGGCTGGTCACTCTCATCTTAACTGTCAGGACCAACTTGCCTAGCCTCGGGCCCCTACGTTCCTCATGGGGTAACTTAGGATTGGATGATGATGATGATGATGATTGTGATGACAATTTACATTGGTTATAAAACAATAACTCAGTGGAGGTAAACTGCCTTGAAAAGTATCAGCCCAGGAGGGGTTGATGAACATGTATAAAAGGAAATCAGTACAGTATCCATCCATCCATCATCCAATCCTCTGTTGCCCCACGAGGAGCGTAGGAGCCCAGGGCTAGGCAAGTTGGTCCTGACATTTAAGATGAGAGTGACCAGCCTCACTCATCCCTGAGTGGCATTACATAAGCAATAAACCCCAACCATCCCTTGGATATAAACCTTCACCGGCTCAATCTGATTGGAGCGCCGCAGTTACCCACTAAACCACCATGCACCATAATTTGGTTATATGGTTACCAACCAGAGTAAATAGTTTCCTGGTGTACAGGAAACCATTTGGCTTGTCACTCAGTGTAGAGCAGGCATGGGGAACGTCTGGCCTCCGGGCCATATAAGGCCCGCAAGACCATTTGATCAGGCCGGCGAGGCAGTTCATAAATGCAATTTCATAAACTCATAAATATATATATATATATATATATATATATATATATATATATGTATATGTATATATTTATATGCAGAATATACTGTATGTATATTATATATATAATATATATATATGTATACGCAGTACAGTAAAAGTCCAATTCTTCGGCATCCAATTCCCTGGCAAATCTGACATTTCGGCAGTTTTGAGAAATAGTCCCATTTACGAAAATCTCTGATCGTTCGGCAGATATTCCAATTTTTTTAGTCAGTCTTGAAATTCTCCATGAGGACCCTCTACTGCTGGGGACTTCTTCCAGCAGTAGCAGAGTCCAATCAACCCCTTCTATTGTACATATGTAATTAAGGAACCTACTATAAGTTTAGGTAAGTTCATGTGAACTTGTAGGCCTACTGTACCATTACATTTATATACAGTATGTTCACTAATTTCTTTATTTTTCATATTCATGTATAGTACTGTATGCACTACAGTATTGTACTGTATCAAACAGTATACAGTACTCTCTCCAAGCACATTTGTAATGATATGAGTAGTGATGATAGTGTTCACCAAAACATATAAGGTATTGAGTGGGTAGGGTTTTTGATAACTCGGCAATTTTGATTTTTCGGCACTAGCCTGGTCCCATAGATGCCGAAAAATAGGACTTCTACTGTATGTATATATATATATATATATATATACAGGTAAGCCCATAATTCACGCGAGGGTTAGGTTCCCAGACCCTTCGCGTATGTGGTAAATTCGCGTATATGTTCTGCCCTTGTGTGCACATAATTATGCATGTCTATACGTATATTACATCTGAATAATACTGTTTATGCACTACATACAACTTATAATCTAGCATAAAGTATTAAAAACAACAAAAATGTAAGAAATTTAACTGAAATCTGACAAGCATAGGCGTAGGTGGAGACACTTCAGCAGTCTGGTGCACTAGCCCTCACTGCCTCCCGTATGCTACATTCTGTCTTCTTTATTGTATGAACAGTTGACTCATTCACCCCAAACATGCGGTTACAAGACAATTCACAGGCGTAGGTGGAGACACATCAGCACAGTCTGGTGCACTGGCCCTCACTGTCTCCCGTATGCTACGTTCTCCTTCTTTATTGTATGAACAGTTGACTCACCCCAAACATACGGTTCTGAGACAGTTCACCATCAAGTCAATTCACCGTCAAAACATGGACAATTCCCCGTCATTCTATTAATATACTTATTATTGATTACCGTATTTCGTGGCATGTAAGACGCAGCATTGTGAAAGACGCACCCTAATTCTGGCAGGGCAGTTCTGTGAAAAAAAAAGTTTGCCCCAACCAAGACTGCAGTAAGGTTTCTTGATAAGAGCCATTACCACACAGATACACACTCACCTTTCAGAATCTATTCATTACTGATCATCAGCCTTTGGTTTCTTTTTTTTATATACAAAGAATGGTACAGGAAAAGAAAACAATGCCCCTTCTTGACAAAACATAACTGATATGAGCCACTATCACTTAGATACACGCTCACCTTTCAGAATCTATTCAGTACTGCTCATCATCCTTTAGTTTCTTCTTTTATGTACAAAGAATGATACAGGAAAAGAGAAAAGAAAACAAAACCCCGTCTTAACAAAACGTGACTTCAAACCACGAGGCCATCTCAACTTTGTTGATAAATATGTATCAGTAAACTGATATAAACACTGTTTTTAATATTTTATGAATTTAAAACCACAAATGAAGTCAATAAACTCTGTTCTTTCATTCACTGACGAGAACATAAAGTACAATGAATGTTCACATCAGTTTATTTATCCTAAAAGAACCCCGTCATATTCCACACCTGTTACGGAATTTCCTCACATTGCCTTGACTTAAGCACAATATCAGACTACTACCATCATTAATCATGCACTCTAACTAACCTGTAATTACCTCCACAAATAATATAAAAAGGTAGCACTTGTAAATACACAAATTACAATGTTTCACACCCAAAGTTCAATATAGCAAGGCTGCTTGGGAACAGGATAGACAGCTGTTTTTACTGTCTTCTCTCAGTATCACTCCTTCACTGTCAGCTATGTTTGCCTTGCAGCATCAACAATTAAAAATGCATGCTTCACTGATCATAATTTACTATAAACATTCATTTCAAAACATACTGAGTATGGTGAAAACATCCATTGTTACACCTTAGTAACACTGCTGCCTCCCAGTCGCTAGACAGCAGTCTCTACCCCTTCCTCTCAGTATCACTTCCTCACTGCGATGTTTCCCTTGCAGCATCAACAGTTAAAAATACGTTCTTCACTGATCACAATTTACTAAAAACAGACATTCATCTCAAAACATGTCGAGAATGGTGAAACTATCCCTTAGCAACACTGCTGCATACCAAGCGCTAGACAACTGTCTCTACCCTCGTCTCCCAGTATCACTCCCTTACTGTCAGCTGTTTTCCTTGCAGCATCAACAATTAAAAATGCATATTTCTCTTATCAGAATTTGCTAAAAACAGACATCCATCTCAAAACATTCGAGTATTGTGAAAACATCCATTTGTGGTCTTAACACTGCTGCCTCCTAGTCACTATGGTACACACACACACACACACACACACATGTACACACCACATGCAACATTCGCTCGCCTCTGAAACATTTACATCAGTCAGTTTTGGAGTACCCAGTGGCTTTATTATATGCCAAAAACATCAAAATGTATTTGGTTGTTCAATGTAAATATCATCACTTAAGGACATGAAACATCTCAAACAATTTATTCATCCAAACATCGTCAGTGCAAGACTAAAGGTGTACAGCACCACTGATCCTAAATTTTCCATGGTTGCATCTGTCATGATCACCTAAAACTTAAATTCACTTCATATTACTGACATGGTGAAAATTTCACTCGTCTTCAAATCCTGAGAATGCATCACTACTTTCCCCAAGTCCTGAAGCATCACTGGAAGTCATCACCACGGTCATCATCACTGTTTCACTCTCACTCTCATACAGTAAATGGTCCTCAGTACCATCCACTGAATTGCTTATACCACACTTCATACGACTTTAACTTGGCAATCGTTTTAACTCAGCACAGGCGATATTCAGACTTGGGGCATTTGATACAGCCCACATTAACCTCCTCAGTACATGTTTCCTGAACTGAATAAAATCATATGGCGAGCATGAATAAACTACCCTATAAAATACATTGCTGGACTGAAGGGATTATAATAAGCGGATTATCAGTTCCCTAGCCTGACTCTTCCCACTCCTACTTCCTTAACTACACCCACACCAAACTCTCACCCACACCTTAGGATTTGGTCGTTTCGGCCGTAACATCCAAAATGGCAAATGACTTTACAACCTAACCTAACCAATTTGGACGTTACGGCCTAAATGATCGCCGTTGCCGATCATGAGAGCTTTGCTTAGGCAGCAGAGATGCAGAGAGTGAACGTTGTCAATCATTCTGATCGCTTCGTCTGCTAAGAATACAGCAGAAATGGCGGACGCTGATATGAATGCCCGTCAGGCACGCTATTTCAGATATTGTATCAGTTATGCTACTCAGTGAATTTTATCCTATTTTCATAACAAAATACTGTAATTGGGTGTGCCCTGAGTTGCACAGACATTGCTGAAGTACTTCACTTGGCTGAAAAAGTGAAGCAGTAACTTCAGGCAGTACTGTTTAACGTCACAACTGTTTTTCCTGTTTTTCGCTATTGGTATAATAAGACTGTTCACTTCTATGATACTTTTGTCAGGCATGAAACAAAATGTCACTAAGAGAAGCCAACCATATGAGGGTGATTGAATTTCCATATGCGACAAAAATCAATTCTGATGACTTGTCAGGTTCGCTTGCCAGCATCTCTCCAGTATGACAGCTTTGCTAGTTAGTAAGTGGATGGCAAGCAAAGTGGTTATGACTGCCTTTCAGAAGGTTAGCAGACAGTTCACCAGTAAGCATGTTAGCTTGCTAAAGTAGGGTGTACGCTAGACGCTAACCTGCTAAGTTGCTAAACCCATTGACGGTATTGGCCAGTTGAGCTGAAAACAAACAGTGAATGCTTTGTGTTCTTGATCTTGCGTGTTTTAATATCTGCTGCATATATACACTCACAAAATGTCACAAAAGTAACTGACCTAATTAGGGTTACTGAATTTCCATACGTGACGAAAGTCTGTTTTGATGACTTGGCAGTTTCACTAGCCAGCATCTCTCCAGTATGATTGCTTTGCTAGTTAGTAAGTGGATGGCAAGCAAAGTGGTTATGATTGCCTTTCAGAAGGTTAGCAGACAGTTCACCAGTGAGCATGTTAGCTTGCTAGAGGAGGGTGTACGCTAGACGCTAACCTGCTAAGTTGCTAAACCGCTAAACCCCTTGACGGTATTGGCCAGTTGAGCTGAAAACAAATAGTGAATGCTTTGTGTTCTTGAACTTGCGTGTTTTAATATCTGCTGCATATATACACTCACAAAATGTCACAAAAGTAACTGACCTAATTAGGGTTACTGAATTTCCATACGTGACGAAAGTCTGTTTTGATGACTTGGCAGTTTCACTAGCCAGCATCTCTCCAGTATGATTGCTTTGCTAGTTAGTGAATGGATGGCAAGCAAAGTGGTCATGATTGCCTTTCAGAAGGTTAGCAGACAGTTCACCAGTGATCATGTACGTTAGCTTGCTGGAATAGTGTGGATGCTAAACTGCTAAACCGCTAAATATCTTCACGATGTTAGCCATTTGAGCTGTAAACAAACCCGCGAAAGTTTTGTGTGTTTCTGATCTCGTGTGTTTCTTAAATCTGCTGCATATACACACTAGTGTATATTATTTTTAAAAATCAAATCAAATCTGCATACTGTAGAAAACTCCTGTGGTTGCTAAGCAGTGAGATGATCATCTTTATGAGTTTCTTCTCAATGGAGCCAAACTAACCTGCCTCAGTCTAGCGTGCAGGACGCATGGGGATATTTTAATGTAACTTTGAGACAAAAAAGTGCGTCTTACATGCCGCGAAATACGGTAATTAATACTTTAATAACTAATTTTCAGGGGGATTTTATAACTCATATAAGTAAAAACTAGTGTACTGTACTTGCTAAATAAACTGGTATGTAAATAAATGACGGGGAATCGTCCTGACGGAGAATTGTCGCCGACATTCCTCCCTGAAGTTTGTCCAACACTTTAACTTTCTCTGTCAGCAACATCACTTTACTAGTCCGTTTTGGTGTGTTACCACATGCATCACTAGCACTACGCTTAGGCCCCATGTTGACAGACAAGGCAAGCAATTACTGGAAGGCAGAAAAATAAGCCACAAATAACGATTTGCAAGTCATGCATGGTTCGACCGTCGGATTCAAACTGACTGTGTGGTGCATGGTAGACCGACCTCCCAGGCTCCCACACACACTTACACACACACACATACATACATGTGTGCACACGGGCAGCAGGTAGGCATTTTTTATATTTTATTTATTTCTCTTGTATATTGAATTTACTTATTTGAATACCATAATTTTGTTTTGATTATTGTACGAAAAATTCGTGGATAACCGAAATCGCGTGAAAAAAGTTCGCGTGAATTAAGGGATAACCTGTATACAATATATATACAGTAAATCCTCGTTTTTCACACGACAGATGTTTTGCTAAAACCACACAAAACGCAAAATGTTGAAATGTGAAGTTAACCCCTTAAACGCGGATCGTCTCGTTTGCAACGCTCGGCAAAAAGGACATAACTGCGGATCGTCGCATTTGTGATTCTAGTAAATTTTGAATAACCGCGGGCAAGCAGGCTCCAGCTGGTATTGTCTATCAGTACCATCACCCTTTAGCTACAACTAATATACTTTACCTTTGTACTACTGACCTCAGTTGTTGCCAAGTACAGTAACCCCTCCAATATCCGGATCAATAGAGCCATCGGTAGGTTCAGATATTGGTTTCGTCCAGATATTGGGCCCCAGCTTATGGACTTGTACTTACGGACCCTAACACAGAGAAACACCTATACAACTCCCTCCGGACATGCATAGCACCTATTTAACACCCAAATCACACAATAAGGCACATAAATGACTGAAATAAATGCAATAGAAACATAAAATGTGGGTTTAGAAGTATGTTCATACATTAATAAACATTCTGGTACTTATGGACTCTAACCGAACCTAACCGAACTCTGAAAAACACATTCCTACTGCACATGCATGAGGTAAGTTTAGTATGGAAAGAAGTACAGTATGACACTTTCTGGTAAGTATAGTATGGGAAAAAATACAATATGAAACATTCTGGTAAATATAGTATGGAAAATAGCACAACATGAAACATTCTGGCTACTTACAGCAAGTCCCTGGCCACCTCGATGAATAACCGCCTCCTCTCGGACTCTGACAGTAAGAACGATTTCCTGAAGCACTTGCACTACACTCTTCCTGAAGTCTTGCACTGAACTTAGTCACTAACACACAGAAGTCGTGGCGAACAGCGCAGGTCTTGTCGCGGTGAGAGACAGGCGGGAAGTGGGGAGGATGCAGCGGCGCTCTATCGGACGTCGGAGGAATGACGAACCAAAACAATGCTCTCACGCGGCGCGCGCGGCAAGTTCAAATTACGGACGGCAAAAAATCGATTTTTTTTTTCCAATTTTTTTGGATTTTCGGACCATTTTGGGAATGTTTGATCCCAGGACGATAAGGTTCGGTTAGTGGGGATGTTCGGTTATTGGGCGTCCGGATATTAGAGTGATTACTGTATCTCGTTTTTCCCCCGTCCCCCCCCCACCACGGGCCGGCCAGCCTGGCTGTGATACATGGCAGCGCTCTGAGCGCTCAGAACTGTAAATCTGCGCTCTCCTCTCACACAAGCAGTTTATGCTGATAGGAAACGCTTGTTTCCCCAGTTGTAACACTAGCTTTTTTTCTCACGGTTTGCCCCTGTTTAGCGTCAGTTTACTGCAGGCTTTCAAAGTGACATTATGGCGAGTTCTAGCTCTTCCCAGTCAGTGCAAGCGGCCGACAGGAACGAGAATAAAGTGGCGGGCGTAAGGCAGAATAAAAAGCGCGCCGTGATGATCTTTTGGGAAGTAATATGATTGAAAATAATGTAGTATACATGTTTTTAGCTGTGAAAATGGAAATGTTTGTTGAGTGACGGGAAGACCGCCGCCACGGTGCATGTCGGCCGTACGCTCCGTTGATTTTAGCCTTATTTTCAGTGCTTATTGTACAAATACGGATTCCAAACTACCTTTACGTTGTAGTATAAAGTTTGCTGTGACAGAATGAGGCTGTGGTAGAGGGGAAACTGGGTTGTGAAAGTGAAGATGTGGTTACCCAACTTTGCAAGTCTCCACAAGTCCTTGGGTAGTCCACGAAGGCTCAACACCTGTCTCTGGAGAAAGCTGACTCTAAGTACTATCTGCCATACCAAGTATAATGTTCTAGGGTTAATCTCTGATTTTTGGCTAATATTTTCCTACAGGTACTCAGACCGCGATACAACCCCGCCACTCGGGGGGGGGGGTCGACTGTTCACGGCCGCGTTTAAGGGGTTAAGAATCAATGGGAAAAATAAAGGAGTGTTCTGATGGGACGTGTACCTACTCTATCATAGAGTATTATGACACCAAAAAGGCCCTACCCAAAATTTAATGAAGAATGTTTACTAATGCTAAAACAGCAGATTACAATAAACTTGTACATGAAAAGACATTAAAGCTGTTATAAAGAGCTGCAACACCCAAAATCCTTACCAGAAATAAAGTGAAGACTGGCTTGAGTGGCAGGTGATGGTGTGTTGAGGGTAGATGGCTAGTTACTAGGTGACATGGGCCTCTCTGGGGAAGCCCCATCACCAATGCCGAAGCCCTCGAAGTTGAACTCAGGTTCCAGTACCTCCACTTCCTCTCTGTCCATTTCTCCTACTTCATCCACCCCTGCTTGCATGTCCAAGTCTTGCAGAATAGCAGCCACGTTCTGTCTCTCATGAAAATATTGTGTGATCCAGGCTTCTCTCTGCTCCTGTATGTTTCTGTTGTAGATGGCCATCACTTGAGACTTCAGATCACTCAAGGTCGATAGGATGTTGGTAGCCTCAGGCATAGTCCTGGGGTATGCACTGAAGGTGGTTGCCATGTCGGTTATGGTGGACAGGGTGGTCGGAAGATGGCCGCCAACAAATGAGCATCGGTATTTGTCGTCGGCTGCTGGCTGGAAGCATCGAATTGTGGGGAAGTTCGCGAATTGTGAGACAACCCGGAAACTTTTTTCGTGCGCGAAAAACGAGGCGTCGAAGTAAAATGCATCCAAATACGAGGACTTACTACATACTGTATATGTATACAGTAATCCCTATACTATCCGGACGCCCACTTTCCGGACACCCCACTTGCCGGACATTGTGGGCCTGGACCTTCAGAACCGAAAAATGGCAAAAAAAGAAAGAAAAACTCCCCAAATCCAATTTTTTTCCCTCCCGTAATTTGAGATTGCTGCGCGGCGCCGAACAGCTGTTTACACCACGGCCCCTTCACCCCTTCCTTCCTCCCCCCTCCCCTTTCAGGGTTGCCATTTGGTATTTTTCATTACTAAATGTGGGCCAATTTGGTAATGAAAAATTCATTTGGTAATTAATCAGAATAATGCATTACCAAATGGATTTTTCACATTTATGAGGATGCACAGGATGGAGATGGTGGATTGTTTGCTCTCTGATTAATTTGCTAGCCTACATAGCGTGAAAATAATCATTCATTCATTCATTCATTGCCAGACGCCATGTATCCCAGACAGGGTGGCCAAGGGCTTAGAGTTAATAGTTTTACAGGGAGGGGCACTAATCCTCCACCAACCCCACTTGACACGTAGGGATGCTGTTAATTATGAGGAGAGTGATTACATGTATTTCGACTTGTATATATAATTAGTGAAGAATAATTGCTGGGTTTACGAATTTGGTAATGAAAAGTTAAATTTGGTAATGAAAATTGAGGAGTTTGGTAATATGGCCATTGCGATCTGGCAACTCTGTTTCCTAGTCAACAACACTCCAACAGTTACTGCTTAACGATCGCGAGTGAATGCTTATCACAGTGGATGCCACACGTCCTCGTTTTTTGTGAATAAACTTCAATACCTTGCCAGTAGACTATGTGGGAATTTAGTGTTGTGCAGTGTTAAGAAATTAGAATTTAGAGTGCAAAGGATTAACTGTGGAGAGCAAACTGGCGGTTGAAACTGGCGTGTTGCAATTAACAGTGTGCAGTGTTAAACAATTATAACTCACAGTGCAAAAGAATTACTGTAAGTGCAGCACAACACTGGATTACTGTATGTGCTTCAAGAGCATTTTCACCACTGCCAAAGCCTGAGAGAAGGTGGCCACAAATGTTCAGTAAGTACCCTGGCTGAGGTACAGTCACTTCTAATTCCTCATTCTTTGGTTCCTTTTAATTTATTTAATGCTTTATGTCCATTATTGGTGTGAATAGGGTCTTAAATAGGTTTGAATAGGTGCAATGCATGTCTGTCTATCTAAATTGCCAGACATCTCAATCCTGTTCAGTGTGGCCACAAACAAATCGCCTCCACGTCGCCCTGTCCCATGCCATTTCACTGCCCTGCTCACAACTCGCACCCCCCTCTCTCATATACATATCCACCCCTTCCCTCCATCTCATCCTCGGCCTCCCCCTCCCTCTCCCCCCCTCCACCTCACTCACATACACTCTCTTCGTCAGTCTTTCACCCTCCATCCTCTCCACATGGTCAAATCACCTCAGTGTATTCCTCCTAACACTTCCTATCACATCCACATCCACACCACAATGCTCCTTTATATCCTCATTTGTCAGCCTGTCTCTCCATGTGAATCCACAGGCTCCTCTTAAATAACTCATTTCCCCTGCTCTCAATCTTGACTTGTGTCCTTCCAACAACGTCTAAGCTTCACTTCCATACGTTAGACTTGGTATCACAATACTGTCATGTAGTAACTTTTTCACTTCCATGCTCACTTCCCTGTTTCTTATCACTGCTTTCAAGGAACAGCAACCTTTCTTCCCTGCTGTACCCTTTCAAGCACTTCACCCTCCAAACCTCCATTCTTACTCATCACACTACCAAAGTACTTAAATGTACTCACATTTTCCAATTCCTCACCATCCAACCTCGCTGTACATTCACTGACTTCACCTTTCTCAAAGACCATCACTTTACTCTTCCCTTCATTCACCTTTAGATTCCGTTTCTTACACACTCTCCCAAACTCATCCACCAAGCCTTGTAGCTCCCCATCGTCTTCATTCAACAACACAGTATCATCTGCAGACACCATAGAGGGTGTTTCCAGACACTACCCTCTCTCACCAGGGCCACTCCAACATCCACTACCCTACCTTGTACCTCTTTTATTACCCCATCCATGTACAGATTGAATAACCATGGATACATGACACATCCCTGTTTCAACCCAACCTTCAAAGAGAAAAATTCACTCATTTCACCATCCACACGCACTGCAGCCTTAGCATCATCATACATACTCTTCACAGCATTCAACAACTTCCCATCTACTCCATATATTCTTAATACTTTCCATAATCCTTGTCTATCCACCCTGTCATATGCTTTCTCCAAATCCATGAAAGCCGCATACAACTTCTTTCCCTTCTCTAGAAACTTTTCCATTGAAGAGCTAAGAATGAATATCTGATCTACACAACCTCTTCCCTTCCTAAAGCCTCCCTGTTCTTCTCCAACTAATTCCTCTGTTCTTTCTCTAACTCTGTCAATAAGTATCCTACCATACACTTTTCCTATTATACTAAGAAGACAGATGCCCCTATGATTACCACACACTTCTTTTTCCCCTTTTCCTTTGTAAAAGGGAATAATTATACCTGACTTCCAGTCCTCTGGGACTCTACCTTCCTCCTAGGCCAATCTGCACATCTTCCACATCCATTCTACTACTATCTCTCCCCCATGCTTCAGCATTTCACCACACACTCCATCAATTCCTGGGGCTTTCCCCGATTTAACTTTCTTCATTGCTTCCACAACTTCTGTCCTACTGATTTCTTCCTGTCTTCTCACCTCCCTCCTTCTCCCAGCCATTCCCCAGCCACTTATATTACTTCCATCCTGTATGTTCAAGAATTCCTTAAAGTGTTCTCTCCATCTGTTCACTTTTTCTTCCTTCTCCATTAGTAATCTACCATTTTTATCTTTCACTCCCCTGCTAACTTCACTTCCACCCTGTCTTACTCTCTTCACCTCTTTCCAGAACATTATCTTACAGTCCCTCCACTTTACACTCAAATTCCTTCCAAATTCCTCATCCACTCTATTCTTACTCTCTCTTACTAATCTTTTCACCTCTCTCTTTCTACATATAACTCTCTCTTCCGCCTCTAAACTTCTTCTACGCCCCTATTTCTCATCCATCCGTTGTATGCTTTCTTCATTTGTGCCATAGCCTGTATCACCTCTTCATTCCACCACGCTGTTTCTTGCACCCCCCTCCGTCTTCTCTTCATCCCACACACCACATCACATGCTGCACATATTTCTTCTGTGAATATCCTGCACACACCTTCCACGTCTCCCATCTGCTCCAATTCATATTAGCCCAATCTTTCCTCCACTTCTCTCTTATATTCTGCCTTTTTCTCATCCTCTTGTAACCTTTCCACCCTTCTTGCAAATACTCCTTCTTCTCATCCTTCCCTTCTTCTATTTCTCCATCTTTTTTGGATCTTCATTCTGGCCACCACCAAGTAGTGGTCAGAAAGTCCACTCCCCCAACCTCTATAAGCTCTTGCATCCATTACACATCTTCGCATCCTTTCATCCACACACACATAATCAATCATTGCCTTTCTTTCATTCAGTTCACCACCCACCCTTCTCATCACTCGCCATGTATACCTTTGGATCATTTTGTGCCTGAAGAGGGTACTGGCTATCACCAACCCCCTCCCAGCACAAATGTCCACTAATGCACTACCATTCTCATCTGTTTCAGGAGGCACACCCCACTCACCAACTATTGCATCCACCTTCACATTCCCTACTTTGCCATTCATATCACTGATCAAAAACACTCTCTCATTCCTTCCAAACTTCTCCATGGACACTTCCACATTTGTCCAGAACTTTTCTCTCACTCTGCTTGCACGATCTTGCATTGGCGCATACATGTACACAGTCGCCCATATTTGTATTCCAACTTTCAATCTTACCCTCTCAATCCTTGACCCAACTGATCCCTGTCCAGTATGGGAACTATGCACATCTGGTATGGAATTATTTAGTTGGCTTTCAAAGTTAGGCTGGGTTAGGGTCCTTAAGTACCAGTCCAGGAGCTAGTGGCCCACTTTCCGGACATGCATTTGGCTCTGTTGCATCAGATATTCGAGGGATTATTGTATACATACATATATATATATATATATATATTCATTCATTCATTCATTGCCAGACGCCATGTATCCCAAACGGGGTGGCCAACGGCTTAGAGTTACTTGTTTTACAGAGAGGGGCACTAATCCTCCACCAACCCCACTTGACACGTAGGGATGCCAACAGCATCTGGTGTTCCCAGGCGGTCACCCATCCAAGTACTAACCAGACCCAACGTTGCTTAACTTCGCTGATCGGATGGGAAGCTGTTTACTCAACGTGGTATGGCCGTTTTATATATATATATATATATATATATAACGGCCATACCACTTCTCACCCTACATATAGTTTCTTCCAGACAGCCTAAGCCACTGGGTAGAGATACATTGGCTGTATCGTCCCTGCTTCGGTAGGGATAGGCAAGTCCTGCAGTTGAGCTCAACGGCTGATGATGACGATGATGATGATATATATATATTTATATATGTATACAGTGCTCGTCAGAAGTATCGAGTGCCCTGCATCCCTCCTACGAAACAAACCTTTCAACATTGAAAAAACATATAAATAATGCATTATATTTACCACAAATGCTTGGTAGGGTATTCTTTACGCTTCTTCATGGGCCTGAGACGTCGTGGAAGTGAAAGGGCGAGGTTCCTGAGGTGCTGGAGTGGTATTTTGTCCCAGGAGTCACGAGTGGCTGCTTCCAGCTTAGGCAGAGCTCACGTCCCTTCTTTACCAAGTACCAGAGGTTTTCTATCGGGTTGAGGTCTGGGCTATTGCCTGGCCAGTCTTTCATGAATGATACCTCGCAGTCACGACGCCAGTTGGTGACCGATTTGGCTTTATGAGCAGGTGCACTGTCCTACTGAAACACTCGTGCACCTGTGAGCTCGAAGGACTCAGGTAAATGATCACAAAGAAGCTCCAGAGAAACGTCCTGATTCACTTTGCAGTTCTTGAGAAGCACAACAAGCTTCCCCAAACCTTTACCATAGAAACAACCCCATACCATAAGTGAATCGTTTTCGTTTTTGTTTTCATTTTTAAAGGCTCCAACATGCTTGCATGTGTCGGCCTTGGTCACCTAATAGCGGCTCTCCACGCTGCACGATCCATTGCAGCCTCCCTGTTCAGTCCCTTAACCCTAAGGTCACACTTAATGACCTCGTCCCATGTCTTTCTCGGTCTACCCCTCATAACCCCACCCCCAATATTAACACTTCTCACCTTCCTCACCCAATTATCATCCCCTATCCTCTCCACATGTCCAAACCATCTCAGTTTACCTCTCCTCATCACAACACCAATCAGGGTGTTTAACTGTGCTCTCCACATAATGGGGGTCAAGCGGGTCACTACCTTTGCGCCGGTACACGAGTGTTCCTCGATTACAGGTAACACTAAACGTTGCCTCATCAGACCACAACACTGACAACCATTGGTCCTCACCCCATTAAAGGTACTTGTTAGCAAAGGCAATCCTATGAAGTCGCTGGTTACATGTAAGAAGAGGCTTTCTCACAGGCCTGTGACTTGTGTAACCAAGTTCATGGACTCTTTGAGACACCATGCTCACAGAAACCTCACCAAACACTTCCGGGTTGCTCTCCTTAATTTTCCTTGCACTCACACGACGATTAGTCTCCACTGCACGTTTTGAAACATTAACAGACCTCGGGGAAGTTTTCCTGGGCCTACCAGACCGCGGTTTCTTTGTGGGAACGTCACCACTATTTTCCACTCGAAAACGGTCGCACAACCTACGCACTGTCGATCGAGCCACACCAACAAATTCACTAATTTCCTTCGTGGGGTGGCCTGCCTCCTTTAGGGCAATGATCTGGGATATGATTTCACTCGAAAGTTCATAGGTAGGGACCCTAACAAGGTGGCGAAAGCCAAAACACTGCTGGACACTAGGTAAAAAATGATGCAAGGAGAGAGGGAGACGCGGCGGAGTTCCTCTTTCTCACACAGCCTGTAGGCAACTGAGGTAGGAGCCAACCAGCTTGCAGTAAGGCCTCAAGCTCCCGTGACTTCATGCTAGCGCCCCAAACATTCGTTTCGTTTTTAAAGGCTCCAACATGCTTGCATGTGTCGGCCTTGGTCACCTAATGGCGGCTCTCCACGCTGCACGATCCATTGCAGCCTCCCTGTTCAGTCCCTTAACCCTAAGGTCACACTTAATGACCTCGTCCCATGTCTTTCTCGGTCTACCCCTCATAGCCCCACCCCCAATATTAACACTTCTCACCTTCCCCACCCAATTATCACCCCCCATCCTCTCCACATGTCCAAACCACCTCAATCTACCTCTCCTCATCACAACACCAATACGCTCCAGTCCCATCCTACCTCTCAACTCTTCCATTGTAAACATCTGGCTCAATTTTTAGTACCAAAAACGGGTGATTCTTTTTTCGGCAAAAGTATTGCACGCCCTGCCATTTCACTGCCCTGCCCCCAACTCACACCCCCTTCTCTCATATACCTCTCCAATCCATCCTTCTACCTCATCCTCAGCCTCCCCCCTCCCTCTTTCCCCCTCCACCTCACTCACATACACTCTCCTCGTTAGTCTATCTCCCTCCATCCTCTCCACATGGCCAAACCACCTCAATGTGTTTCTCCTAACACTTCTTATTACATCCACATCCACACCACACTGCTCCTTTATATACTCATTTGTCAGTCTGTCTCTCCATGTGACTCCACAGGCTCCTCTTAGATAAGTAATTTTCACTGCTTTCACTCGTGACTTGTGTCCTTCCAACAACGTCCAAGCTTCACTTCCATACGTTAGAGTTGGTATCACAATACTGTCATGTAGTAACTTTTTCACTTCCATGATTACTTCCCTGTTCCTTATCACTGGTTTCAAGGAGCCAGCAGCCTTTCTTCCTTGTTGTACCCTTTCAAGCACTTCACTCTCCAAACTTCCATCATTACTCATTACACTCCCCAAGTACTTAAACGTACTCACATTTTCCATTTCCTCACCATCCAACCTCACTGTACGTTCACTGACTTCACCTCTATCAAAGACCATCACTGTACTCTTCCCTACATTCAACTTTAGATTCCGTTTCTTACACACTCACCCAAACTCATCCACCAAGCCTTGCAGCTCCCCTTCGTCTTCACTCAGCAACACAGTATCATCTGCAATCAATAGTGAACATATATCTATCTATCTATCTATCTATCTATCTGTCTATATATATATATATATATCATCCATCCATCATCCAATCCTACGTTGCCCCATGAGGAGCGTAGGAGCCTGGGGCTAGGCAGTTGGTCCTGACATTTAAGATGAGAGTGAGGAACCTCACTCATCCCTGAGTGGCATTACGTGAGCAATAAACTCCAACCATCCCTTGGATATAAACCTTCACCGACTCAATCCAATTGGAGCACAATAATTACCCACTAAACCACCAGGTGCCAAAATATGGTTATATGGTTACCACCCAGCATAGTAAATAGTTTCTTGGTGTACAGGAAAGCATTTGGCTTGTCACATAGTGTAGAGTCACCCATAGGCAGAAGAAAGAGGAAAGAATGAAGGAATGAAAGACAGAAGAGGGAGTCTAAAGTTACCCGTAGGCAGAAGGACGAGGAAAGAATGAAGGAAAGAAAGAATGAAGAAGATAGAAGGAAAGAAGGATGGAGGAGAGGACAGGGCAGACACCCGAGAGCAGCACTACATTGAGTGAGTGAATGGTGAGCGCCCCCACCTACCACAACATATATATATATATATATATATATATATATATATATATATATATATATATATATATATATATATCTATCTATACATATAAATATATATATACATATAAATATATATATACATATAAATATATATATACAGTAGAAGTCCTATTTTTCGGCATCTATGGGACCAGGCTAGTGCCGAAAAATCAAAATTGCCGAATTAACAAAAACCTTACCCACTCAATACCTTATATGTTTCGGTGAACACTATCATCACTACTCATATCATTACAAATGTGTTTGGAGAGAGTATTGTTTGATACTGTACAATACTGTAATGAATACAGTACTATACATGAATATGAAAAATAAAGAAATTAGTGAACATACTGTATATAAATGTAATGGTACAGTAGGCCTACAAGTTCACATGCACTTACCTAAACTTCTAGTAGGTTCCTTAATTACATATGTACAATAGAAGGGGTTGATTGGACTCTGCTACTGCTGGAAGAAGTCCCCAGCAGTAGAGGGTCCTCATGGAGAATTTCAAGACTGACGAAAAAAATCTGAAAATCTGCCGAACGATCAGAGATTTTCGTAAATGGGACTGTTTCTCACAACTGCCGAAATGTCAGATTTGCCGGGGAATTGGATGCCGAAAAATTGGACTTTTACTATATATATATATATATATATATATATACTGTACTGTATATATATATATATATATATATATATATATATACTGTACTGTATATATATATATATATGTATACTGTACTGTATATATATATACAATATATATATATATATATATATATATATATATATATATATATATATATATATATATATATATATATATATATATATATATATATATACTGTACTGTATATATATATACAATGTATATACAGTACCCTCTCGTCCAACACGCGTTAGTCCAGCACGATTCGGGTCCAGCACGGAGAGCAATTAATTAGTATTATTTAATATGATTTAATTACTGCAACACGAGTGTGTTAGCATAACACGCACAGAGCTCCGAGAAGTGGGCGAAATCCGCAGAGTTCACTCTAGCAAGATCACCCCTGGTTCAACACGGTCATACTGGACATTCCCATGATGATGATAGCCAATGAAAAACTTCTAATTAAGTAGCCTTCCCCGCCCGGTATCGTGACGTGATCGTGATGCCGCCCAATTAAAAACGTTTCTGGTGTCACGTGATGTTTTGTTTACATTTCTCCCGCCACAGCGCCACTCAGTCGCATAATTGCATTGGAAGGTGCTTTTTTCTTGCTGCATATTCTGTCCTTGTTACTGCATTTTACCCTGCTCACGATGCCTAGGAAGCCTTCTGAGAACCCCAAGAAGCGTCTGCACCTCCCTCAGGCCACCAAGCTAGAAAGCATCGAGAGGAAGAAGAAAGGGGAGAGGAAAGTTGACATTGCCAAGGCCTACGACATGCATGAAGCCAACGTGATCATAATAAAAAACTTAAGACAAGATCCTGGCAGCTGAAGGCTATCACACGGCACTTCATACCAGGTTTGCCGAGGATACGATGGTAAATCGGAACGGTAACGTGGTAAAATTGCCAATGATACCACGGGCATTTGGAATTCATCTGGATGGATTCCTGCCGACATACGACGGAGAAAACAGTGTGACCAAAACCCAGGCGACTCGACAGAGAATGTATCGTACTACAGCATTGAACATTTAGCCTGATATTGAATACATACTAATATTTTAGAATAAATATCAATCGTTTTGAAACCTTTCTCATTTGCGTGCATACCAGTTTATAAACAAAGTTGCATCTCATTATTCTCTACCAAGTCAGCGACAGAGATCACTTTCCACAGTCACGAGACGGGGCTCTGGCAACAGTGTGAGAAGCATGCACTTTCCTGAGGATTACAGTGCTAGGACAGGCAGAAGCAGGACCTTCCATGGCTGTGGACGAAGATAGTGATTCTGAGTGTGATTTCGAAGGATTTATGAGGGAGGTTGAGGAGGAGCAACAGCCATTACCCGCTAGTGACGCCAGCAGCCATCCTCTGGGGACCCAGTAGGACAAACTACAGCCTTGGATACCACCTTCCATTCCCAGCAAGCCCACCAACACTATCCTAAAAGGTTAGTTATCATTCATAGCACAGTACCATTTATTATAATTACAATAGTACCAGTATATGTATAGGTATATGGTAGGTATTTAGGTTGACTTTTCCGAGGGTTGCTGACATAATTCATTTTTCCCCATAAGCTCTGTTGTTAGTCCAACACGTTTTTGGTCCAACACGTGACCCATGCATGACAATATTACCGTGCTGGACGCGAGGGTACTGTATATATATACATATATATATATATACATATACAGTATATATATATATATATATATATATATATATATATATATATATATATACATAGATAGATAGATAGATATATACAGTAGATATATATATAGATACATATATATATATATATATATATATATATATATATATATATATATTATATATCTATATCTATCTATCTATCTATCTATGTATATATTTACAGTAGAACCTCTTTAGTCCGGACCCCTTTAATCCGGACTTCTGTTAATTCGGACAAAATTTAAAAATAATAAGCTCCAAAAATATGTTGAAAGTAATTCTAAAGTCATTTTCAGTATTGGCGCGGAAAGCGATCGTCATTCGTTTAGTCTCGGATCACGCTAGGTCACAACATGGGCGCCTGTTTAAACACACGCTAGCATTCGTTCCATCAACTAGTTCACCAACCACTAATATTTTTACGCTGTATTTCAAAAGTTAATCCTCCTTACCATGCCCCTTAATGCAAGTGTAGCTTCTGCAATGAATAAAGGTGTTAAAAGGAGGAGTTTGCTTACACAAAAATGGGTCAGAATATTCTGCAGTGTTTAGTGATTACTGTAGGTTATTTTTTGTACTTAAATGTGCTTTACTTGTACATCAAACATTAGCTTCTTGCCCATATGGGTGTTATCAATATGCCAAAGATGACAATGTATTTTTTGCATACGTAAGTTTTATTTTTATTCCAAATATTACAGTTAACTAATGAATTTATTTTTTTGCCTACACGGGCCTTAGTCACTTGCTACAATTTAAAATGTAGGCTAGTTTCTTGTCATGGCCTTTCCTGTAAATTATGCAATACAAAACTATCGTACATGATAGTTTGGTTATTTTAGTATCCTTTCATCTTTTGCAGTTACGTAGGGTTGACATATGCCACATATGTTAATAATTAACAAACATACCATATGTAGATAGTTTTTGGTATGAACTGGAGATTACCCTGATGGTCCAGACAGTCTGCTAATTCGGACAACCTTTCCCCCCATATAGTCCGAAAGAGAGAGGTTCTACTGTATATATATATATATATATATATATATATATATATATATAATTTACTTGGATACAGTTGATTTTATGTTCATTATTTTGTATGGTTTGCATATAATGTTCAAAATATCCTAATGGCCCTTAATTGGAGAAAAGTTCCCCACCCTTGGTGTAGGGTCACCCATAGGCAGAAGGAATGGGAAAGAATGAAAGAAAGAAGAGAAAAGAGTGTGTGTAAAGTCACCTGTAGGCAGAAGGATGAGGATAGAATGAAGTAAAGAAAGACAAGATGATGGAAGGAAAGGAAGGTGAAGAGGAAAGAGCAGACACTCGAATGCATTGCTGCTCGCGGGTGTCTTCCCGTCCCTGTCCTCCCTTTCACAGTTATCTGAACTGGTGAAAGTGACTGCCTTCATCATGTAAACATAACTGCAGCCGGTGTTCCATACTAGTGAATGTTTGGTGTAGGGAAAGTTTTGGGATGGCTGTAATCTTCCTGATAATGTTTTAGGTGTCCTTTCCCCCCCCCCCCCCCCACCTTGACATGCTTCCCACCTCCCCTAAAAAATAAATAAAATAAACTGAAGTGAAAAGAAATAGGAATGTGTACTTAGTAACTGAGTGTGCTATCATATATGAATGAGTGCAGTAGTACTAGTGGCCAGTCTCAGCCAATGCCATTGGCAGGAGAACAGTCTTTAATTATTACTTGGATGTTTCTGTAAATTACATACTTTAGTATTTCATGATATTAATGCCGACGCTAAAATGTTCATGTATTTGAATCTTGTGCCATCCTTGTCAAGTTTAATTCCAGCCTCGTAGGTGATAGTTGGCATGTTAGTGATGTCAGACCACTTCCATGTAAGCAACACAAGGATACATTTGCTTGCATCTCCATCGTCAGTGCTAAATGTGTTTGTAGTTTTTTGCAAGGCTTTTTTCTCAGGTTATGCACCTTGTCAACCCCTAGACCTAGCAATTTGACGACAAGCAAAGAAATCAAGCCTGAATGTCATCATCATCATCATCATCATCATCATCTGGACCTCCTTTTCCACCCAAGGGCAGGGCCTGAATGTCAAGGGAAGAAAAATATATTGCTCTCTATGAATCTGAAGCTCATAGTTCCTGATCTAAAAGAGTGTCATAAAGGCTGTATTTTTTTAAAACTAAGACTTCTTTATCTAACACGTAATCTAATTGCACAAGTTTAGCGATTCAGCAGTTACTGCCAGGATCAAAGAACCAAATTGGCACGAAACTTGAAAACCCAATGTTTAGGGGATTTATGAAATGCAATGCATAACTGACAGAATGAAGTGTGTAGGTACAGAGCTTCAATCAGATTTTGTCATAATGGATACTGTACATGGACATCATTCTGTGGTCTCAGAGTACAGTAGTGATTCACTGTTTATTAAAATATCAGTAATTGATTTCATGACTGAATTGCGGCTAACCACTCAGATGAAATAGTTTCTTGATGACATTTGCTTTGTCACTCAGGTGAACACTCTTAGTACATTACTCTTTTATATTAAAATTGATGTTAGGAATGGGTATCTTCATGAAAATTCTATTGGGCCCTTCTTGATCTTCACAGCCTGACTTGCGTCAACAAGAGTTACCTCTGGCACGGATAAAGAGAATAATGAAGCTGGATGAGGAGGTGAAGATGATCAGTGCAGAGGCACCAGTGTTGTTCAGTAAGGCAGCAGAAATATTTATCACAGAGTTGACTCTGCGTGCCTGGACACACACCGAAGACAACAAGCGCAGAACATTACAGGTGATCATCCTATGCTGTACTCTTTAGTTTCTAGTCATCATTACAGTAGACCCTCAGTTTGCACAGCTAATGCATCTGGGAATTTAGTGCAAGTATCACACAGCGATGAAGAATATTAAGTTGGGAAAGGCCCCAGGAATTGATGGAGTGTGTGGTGAAATGCTTAGGTATGGGGGTGAGATTGTTGTGGAGTGGATATGGAAGTTGTGTAGATCGGCTTGGGAAGAGGGAAGGGTTCCAGAGGACTGGTAATCAGGTATAATTGTTCCTTTATACAAAGGAAAAGGAGAGAGAGAAGTATGTGGTAACCATAGGGGTATTTGCCTACTTAGTGTGACTGGTAAAATATATGGTAGAATACTCATTGATAGGGTTAGGCATATGACAGAGGAGCTAGTTGGAGAAGAACAAGGGGGATTTAGGAAGGGAAAAGGGTGTGTAGATCAGATATTTGTTCTAAGATGTTTAGTGGAAAAGTATCAAGAGAAGGGAAGGAAAGTGTATGCTGCCTTCATGGACTTGGAGAAACCTTATGACAGAATAGATAGGCAAGGTATGTGGAAGGTATTAAGAATATATGGAGTGGAGGGGAAATTGTTGAGTGCTGTGAAGAGTATGTATGAGGGAGCTAGGGTTATGGTGCGAGTGGATGGTGAGCTGAGTGAGTTCTTTGATCTCAATGTGGGACTGAAACAGGGTTGTGTGATGTCTCCATGGCTGTTTAATATATACATGGATGGGGTTGTAAAGGAGGTGCAGGGTAGGGCAGTGGATGTGGGGGTGGCTCTAATGAATGAGGGTGAGATTTGGAAGCTTCCGGTGTTGCTGTTTGTTGATGATACAGTACTGTTGAGTGAAGATGAATGGGAGTTGCAAGGTTTGGTGAATGAATTTGGGACAGTGTGTAGGAGGAGGAATCTGAAAGTTAATGTAAACAAGAGTAAAGTTATGGTGTTTGAGAGGAATGAAGTCACAGAGTGTGCAGTGAGGTTGGATGGTGAGGATATGGAGAATGTGAGTGCATTCAAGTACTTGGGTAGTGTGATGAGTAAGGATGGAACTTTGGGGGATGAAGTGCATGAAAGAGTACAGCAGGGAAGGAAGGTTGTTGGTACACTGAAAGCAGTGATGAGAAATAGGGAGGTGAGTATGGAAGTTAAGAAGTCACTGCATGATAGTATTGTGATCCCTACCCTGACGTATGGAAGCGAGGCATGGACCTTGCAAGAGGGGAACAAGTCAAGAGTGAGAGCAGTGGAAATGAGTTACTTGAGAGGAGCATGTGGAGTGACGTGGAGGGACAGGTTGACAAATGAAGAAGTGAAGGAACGCTGTGGAGTGGATGTGGATGTGGTTGAGAAGATTAGGAGAAATACACTGAGGTGGTTTGGACATGTGGAGAGAATGGAGAATGAAAGACTGACCAAGAGGGTGTATGTAGGTGAGGTGGAGGGAGGGAGAGGGAGAGGTAGACCGAGGATGAGGTGGAGGGATGGAGTTGAGAGGTATATGAGGGAGGGGGGGGTGAGTTGGGGGGAGGGTAGTCAAATGGTGGGTGACAGAGCGACTTGGAGGCGTTTTGTATGCGGCCACCCTTTGCGGGATTAGGGTGTCGGGCTATAGATAGATAGATTGATAGATCATCATCATCATCATCATCATGCATCACATAATCTAGTGCTGCCCCATGAGAAGCATACTACCCTGGGGCTAGGCAAGTTGGTCCTGACATTTAAAATGAGAGTGACCAGCCACACTCATCCCTGAGTGGCATGAAAGCTTGCAAATCATGCCACTGAAACCCATGTTAATGTCACTAATATATCTTCCCAGAGGTGGGTGAAGAACAGCTGTGTGTCAATAGCATAGACAATGAAAAACTTAGTTGAAAAAAGAAAAAGTACATAGTAAGTGGTTACAATGAGGTGAAAGAGGCAGGCAGCGAACGAAATTGTGTGTGTGTGTTTGTGTGTATTACCTACTTAATTGTATCTTTACAGGAAATAGCAACTGTGTATTAAACCACTTTCATCATACATATCCGTATATTTATGAATAGATTTGGCACACGCTATTTTGTTTGGTAGTGCATTCCATTGATCAATTGCCCTTTTTGGGAAACTAAATATCCATACACCTTTATCACCTCTTCTCTATTTTATGCAGTTTTTTGCAGTGTCCACTTGCTGATGCATCCCCATTGTTTATATACTCATGAATAATCTATTTCCTCTTTCCCAGTGATGCATTTATGTAGCATAATCATGTCTCCTCTTTTCCTTCTCTCTTATAATGTTGGTAGGTTCAATTTTTATGGTCTTTCTTCATAGCTTAGATTCCGTAAACTTGATACCCATCTTGTAGTGGCCCTTTGTGCTTTTTCAATCTTATCTCTTTTTTTTTTTTTTGAGATGAGGATTCCAGACTACTGATGCGTACTCCAGGGTTTGTCTGATGAATGATGTTACAGCCTTTCTCAGCATGTCTTCCTTTATATATGTGAATGCTGTTCTCATAATATCAAGCAGTGTATGCATGTTCAGTACCTTCTCAGTGATGTGGTCAGCCGGAGATAGTCTGTTATTGATATCAGTCCTAGGTCCTTCTCCTTTTCTGATATGTGAAGGGTTGAACGTAATAGCTTATAATCCCAGTTTGATCTTTTTCTGCTTTTAATCCCTCTGTGAGACAATTCGGAATTCGCAGACATGCCCCGGGAGGCAAAAGTTTCAGGAAATTTGACATGTCATATTTTTATGATTAATGTGTTTGGGATGATGGATAATGATGAAATATCAATAAAAATAATAAAATAAATATATTTTACCTACCCATTACTGAAGGTACAGCTGATGAAGCTGATGAATGCAGTATGGGTAATCCATGAGGATGCCGCAGAAGGTAAACAAACAACTTTTTTCTATCTGGTGTTTTCACTTATAGCTTGAACAGAATATTCTTTCCTTATTAGAAAAACTTATTTTTTGCTTCTGTGTACAATTATTTTCAAAACAGAACTTGTTTCCATATTCAAAAAATTGTAATTTCAACTTCTGAACTTTACTTATCCCACCAGTATATCAGAACAGAACTTATTTCCTCTCATTCAACAAAACTTTTCTTCTTGTTCTTATAGTTTGAACAGAACATTCTATTCTTATTAGAAAAACTTATTTCTTGCTTCTGTGTACAATTATTTTCAAAACAGAACTTGCTTCCATATTCAAAAACCTGTAATTTCATCTTCTGAACTCTTACCTGTGCTTCCACTAATCAGAACAGAACTTATTTCCTCTCATTCAACAAAACTTTTCTTCTTGTTATCCATTACTTTTGTTTGGCTGGAACTTAGCAAGTGTGTGGTAGTCACGCCAACACTCAAAACATAGTGTGACACCACATTCTTTGCACCATGTGCTCACTCGGTTGTTCTTCCGCGGCTTTCTCACAGAATGAAGACAGACATGACATGATTGCTGTCCAGTCTTTCGGGTATGTGTTGGAAGCAGCTTTTGTAGATAGTGCCTATTGGCGAATCCCGATGCTATAAGTCTGTCAGCAGCTAGTTCAGAGTGGCGTCCAGGACGGTCTTTGTTCAGTGTGCCATACTTGGTGAGCAGTTGTCTCACCACTTCCAGAACAAAGTGCCTCAGTGACTTCTTTTGGGTTTCTGCCTTGGACATATGGTAGGCATTCAGCATTGACAAATCAACCATATGAAAAAATAACTTCTTGTACCATTTTACGGTACGTCTGACACACTCCACAATACCTATTTGGGCATCCGACTTGTCAACAAGTCTCATATTTTTTGTGTAATCAGTTACTACATCCGGTTTGAGGACTGGTTCTTTTGTTCTATAGTGCACTGTTCCTGATGGAATCAATTTGCCACGATGGAAGGTGCTCAGCATACAAACCTCCCGTTTATCTATCCATCTGACACACAGCAAAGGATCACTTCTGTAGTGCTCACAGGTTCCTCGAGCACTATGTCCTCCAAACTTTGGAAGATGTTTCCTGTTCTTCCGGACTGTCCCACAACTACCAGTGTTATGATCATGAATGAAACTACACAGGGCTGGGGAAGTATACCAATTATCAGTATACAAAACATGTCCCTTGTTCAGAAATGGTGCCATCAATTTTTTGACCACAAAGCCAGAAAATCTTAGGGGATCTCTTGCAGGTACATCAATATCAGTGCCAGTGTACACTATAATGTCTAACACTATGCCAGTTAGGCAGTCACAAATAACAAAAATTTTTATTCCAAATCTGTGTCGTTTGCAGGGAATGTGTTGCTTGAATATAAGTCTGCCACGGAACAGAATGAGACTTTCATCAATAACAAGTTTCTGATAGGGTGCAAAGAAGGAGCGAATACGCTCCCTTATCTTTTCTATTACTGGACGAACCTTCCAAAGGCGGTCATCAGTACTGGGATGGTTGTTGTCTGTGAAATGAATAAATCGCATGAGTAGCTGGTACCTGTCCCTGGGCATGTACTTGGGAAATATTGGGGTATAAATCAGTGGATCTCGGTTCCAGTAGTCACGAACATTTTGCTTCTTTACTTGTGGCATCAGAAGAGTGAGTGCAAGAAATGTGTACATTTCAGGTACACTGGTATCATACCAACGTTTCATTTTATTGTGTGGAGAAAAAGGATGTTTGTCCTTCATGAACTGATAGTATCTATTGGTTTCTTGTACCAAATAATCAAGAATTTCACCATCAAACAACAGGAGAAAATACTCCATTTCAGAACTGTTTTTGTCTACACCAGCAGCCCTTGTCACTCCACTGTGAGTTGCATCAAATCTATAGCAATTTGGTATGAATCTATCACCATTTGCCCAGATAAACCCAGATCCACCAGCACTACCAGTACCACCAGGCCTACGGGGAGGGTCACACACCCTGGGATCAAAATTCATCATCATCACTTAGGTCTGAATCATCATCACTCTCGTCACTCACGGGAATAAACCCATCACTGTCACTGTCTGCCATCCCCTCACTGTCATTACCACTCTCCTGGTCATCACTATCGTACTCCAAACCTGGCGATAACTAACGTTTCACGCCAACACTACTCACTGATACCCCAGAGGTTGACGGAGTTTGTGTATCACTGGCCGAAAATTCTTCAAAATCGGTGATGTCATGCACTTCCCTCTCTTCACCAAGTCTACTAGTCACTTCAGAGTTCTCCAAGTTGCTGTCCAGTTCTGCCATCTCATCTGAAGACTGTGCTGAGGGCAAAAAATGAAGACTTCCCTCTAACTCCATGATATACACAATTGTGCTGCCTAAACCCTGTGTGTTGCAGACGTGAAAAAAAAATCGGCCACATGTACTGTTATTATAGCATATTTTTGAAGGATTTTAGGCATATATTTGTTTGTAGAAAATTATTTTATGATTTATGAGTCATTTTTAGGTAATTATTTGAGCATAAAATGCGAAAAAAAAAAAAAAATCCACCCCAAACCCTGGTACATATGCACCAGCAGGTTTGTTTACATATGACGTCAGAGCCCAGACCACTCTGAGTGCAACATGGAAGGTGGGGGGTATCATATGAAGTCACCCGTTTGCCTGAGGCTCTTTTACTCATAAGCCCCGACCCGGTATCCATCAAGAGAACCCATCTTAAGACCCGACCCAGACTTAAAGGGTTAACATACTTAATTACATGGGATTTGTCCACATTCAGTTCCACATGCCATCTATTGCTCTGTTCATAAAGCTTTTATTTACTTCTTTTAGTTCTCTGCAAGAGTCCGTGGCTGTTATTCTCCTTTGTATTTTTGCATCATCAGTAAACATATTTAGGTGGCTTCCATTTCCGATGTTGTTGTCAGTGTCATTTATACAGTATATACTAAAAACATGATTGGTGCCAGCACTGAGCCCTATGGAACACCACAAGTTACTTCTCTCCATGTTTAGTAATTTCCCCTTAGTACAGTAGGTACCCACAGTACGCATGTTCAGAGTACGCGATCCTCATTGTACGCGAGGACCTATTTTTTTCGAATTTTAGTTTATTTTTAATAGTACGCGAATTAACTTAATTTAAGTGAGACGGGCAGTGAAGAGTGGCCCAAATCCTGGGTTACCTCGAGTGTGCGACATCGTCACCCCAAGAAGCGAAAAATGGTTGCCTATGCTCTGCCTATCTTGGAACGTCGATGATGCGCACTCGTCACATGATGGCCAAATGTGCTGCTTGGAGGATGGTGACAGAGGCCCAGCAGAGGAAACACGCGTGCTCAGAGGTTACACTTGCTGTTCCAGCTATATTCTCGTCTACTCTGAGGATATTATTTTGTGAGCCAGGATGTCTGCCCCGTCCTCGAGAAGGAAGATGTGCATCACCCATGCCATGAAGATGGAAGTTATATGAAAGAAAGAGAGTGGGAAGGGTAACACTGCTATTGGGAAGGAACTTGGCTTGGCGGAATGGACGGTGCGAACAATATGGGTGAACAGTGAGGCCATAAAGAAGACTGTCAAGATGTATGAGACGGTGGCACTGGACGGGAGAAGCAGGCTAACCAACTGGGCAATAATTTGTATGGAGCAGTACCTGGCAACATGTATCCTGAGGAAGGAGAAGGAAGAAGTTCCACTGAATGGGCACTACATCAGGGACCAGGCCAAGATTTTCTGCAAAGCTGCATCTGTGAAGCTTGGTGTCAAGAAACCCTTCAAAGCTTCCGTGAGATGGTTATGCTGGTTCCTGAAGAGGAAGGAGCTATGTCACATTCGCCTCACCGGCAAGCGTGCATCTGCAAATGAAATGGCAGCTAGAGACTATCCTGCCATCCTGAAGCGGATAATCGACGAGGGTGGCTACAGCAGGCACCAAATTTACAACATAGATGAAACGGCCCTATACTACAAGGTTATGCCGAATTCTGCTTATATCAGTAAACAGTAGCGCCAGGCCCGGGGGAGAAAAATGGACAAGAGTGGGAAAACTGTCATGTTCACCATGATCTTATCAGGCTCACACAAGATGTGGCCTGTTGTGGTTCATACCACAGCACACCCCAGATGTTACAAGAATCTTCGCTGCATGGATGATAGCAGGGTGTACTGGTACAGCAACTCCAATGGCTGGATGATGAGCGGCATCATTCCGAGTGGCTGTTGTGGCACTTCATCCCTGACGCCAAGGCTAAATTCCGGGAACTTGGCATCGCCTTCAAGGTGCTCCTCGTCGTCGCCAATGCCCCAAGTCATATAACCTGGCTAGGAGACCTCAGCAAGGAATGCAAGATTGTTTTTTCGCCACGCAGAACAACCTCTCTCATCCAGCCGGTAGACCAGGAGTTAATAGCAACAGTGAAGCAGCTATACCACCAACGCCTCTACAATCATCTCCTCAGCAAGGCTGACAACTATGAGGAACTGCAGGCAGCTCTTGACTTGAACACAGCTGGAAGTGATGTCAGGGACAACGAGGATGGTTTGGACTCGCTAGCCACTTCACCTGCTTCACACACAGCACGTGCACCACCAGCTTCAACTCCCGATAAGACTGTTATGGCTTTTTGGCAGTCATTCAACCTCAAGGATGCCATCACATTCCTGTTGTCCTCTTGGGCGGATATAACCGCTGCAACAATTAACCATGCTTGGCGCCTCCCTGTACAGCACCTGTTTGAAATCACACCGGGAAGCAGCTTTCAGTCCCTGGCTGCTGCCGAGGCAACCACTTTCACAACAGCACAAGCTGTGCCCAGGTTCAGGCCATCACACTGAAGATCAGGGGCTTACATTCGGCACCAGTGGAACAGGAACCCCAGGAAGTCGTGCAGTGAGTGGACAAGGCCATCACAGAGCAGGAGATCACAGCAGAAAAGCCAGAAACACCGGTGATGGAGAGTGAAGATTTGTCCATGATGGAGGTCAGCCGGGTACTGTGTGCCCTTGATAAATTCAAGGAAGAATTGAAGGACATCGAATGCTCTCAGTTGCGGGTGGTGGAGGTGATGTCTTCACTGGACAAAACCTTCCGCTACTACACCGACAAGTACAGCCAGGAAGTAAACAGACGGAAGCAAAACACTTATCACCTGTTACGTTCAGCTTGAACAAAATGGGGAATCACTCCCTTCAACATCAGAAGAGCCATATCCTGAGGAGGATCAAGAGGATGATGCGATGTCTGAGGTGTCAGAAATAGACTTTGAAGGGTTTATGAATGAAATGAGTGCATTATGTAGTGAAAGTGTCGAAAGTGCTGGTGACGAAAGTGGTGAGGAAGGTGGTGTGTCAGGTGGTGTGGTGGATGATGCAGGAGATGCACGCTAGGTGCCTCATCCTGCCTCGGATCCCCTTCTTACCTCCATCAAGCCTGTTGTCCTCTTGGGTTAAGGTGAGCAGCCATATTCTTGTTGGTATAGTTAATCCATATCCTTGTTGATTTAGTAAACCCACAATCTTGTTAGATTACTTTATCTTAGGTAATAATTGTCTTAGATACTTTCCCTGTACAGTACAATACTTAGGCCTGAAAGGAGTCTCAAGGGTTGCCCGTGAAGGGAGGTGCCGCCCATATGTAATTTTTCCCATAAGTTTATGTATTCTGAGTACGCGAATTCCTAGTATGCGCCGTCCTCTGCCGCCCATATACTCGCGTACTGTGGATACCTACTGTATTGTTCTCACTTCCTTTTTTCTGAGAAAATCCTACATTTTACAGTACAGATTACCTTGGATTCCTTCTTGATGGTACAGTTTCCATAAAAGTCTTTGGTGTGGTAGTCTGTCAAATCTACGGTATCTATCTTTCTATAGCCCGACACCCTAATACCGCAAAGGGTGGCCGCAGACAAAACATCTTCAAGTCGCTCTGTCACCCATCATTTGATTACCCTCCTCCCCAACTCACTCCCCCCTTCCTCATATACCTCTCAACTCCATCCCTCCACCTCATCCTCGGTCTACTCCTCCCTCTCCCTCCCTCCACCTGACCTACATACACCTTCTTAGTCAGTCTTTCATTCTCCATTCTCTCCACATGTCCAAACCACCCCTGTGTATTTCTCCTAATCTTCTCAACCACATCCACATCCACCCCAAAACGTTCCTTCACTTCTTCATTTGTCAACCTGTCCCTCCATGTCACTCCACACGCTCCTCTCAAGTAACTCATTTCCACTGCTCTCACTCTTGACTTGTTCCGCTCTTGCAAGGTCCACGCCTCACTTCCATACGACAGGGTAGGGATCACAATCCTATCATGCAGTGACTTCTTAACTTTCATACTTACCTCCCTATTTCTCATCACTGCTTTCAGTGAACCAACAACCTTCCTTCCCTGCTGTACCCTTTCACGCACTTCATCCCCCAACATTCCACCCTTACTCATCACCCTACACAAGTACTTGAGTGCACTCACATTCTCCATATCCTCACCATCCAACCTCACTGTACATTCTGTGACTTCATTCCTCTCAAACACCATAACTTTACTCTTGTTTACATTAACTTTCAGATACCTCTTCCTATACACTGTTCCAGATTCATTCACCAAACCTTGCAACTCCCATTCATCTTCACTCAACAATACTGCATCATCAGCAAACAGCAACACCGGAATCTTTCAAATCTCACCCTCATTCATTAGAGCCACCCCCACATCCACTTCCCCTACCTTGCACCTCCTTTACAATCCCATCCATGTATATATTAAACAGCCATGGAGACATCACACAACCCTGTTTCAGTCCCACATTGAGATCAAAGAACTCACTCAGCTCACCATCCACTCGCACCGTAAGCCTAGCTCCTTCGTGCATACTCTTCACAGCACTCAACAATTTCCCCTCCACTCCATATATTCTTAATACCTTCCACATACCTTGCCTGTCTATTCTGTCATAAGCTTTCTCCAAGTCCATGAAGGTAGCATACACTTTCCTTCCCTTCTCTAGATACTTTTCCACTAAACATCTTAGAACAAATATCTGATCTACACACCCTTTTCCCTTCCTAAATCCTCCTTGTTCTTCTCCAACTAGCTCCTCTGTCATATGCCTAACCCTGTTAACCCTCTCGCGCATGATAAGTTTCGGTAAGTTTTCTGGCACATGATTTTTTCTGCGAGGCCGCGCGGCCCGGCTGCCCGTGTGCGGCAAATAATACGTATTCTCTCTTATTTTCGCCTCCCAAACATCAATATACTGCCATGAAACCTATGTCATCTTATTCGTCGATGTTTCTTCTAGCTGATAAGCACCACAAAAGAACAGGAAAACACGAATAAAACAACATTAGGCGGCCGTGAATAAACATTTCGCTACATCACGTTCACTTCCCAACATCACCATTCGAATGTTTTCCATCATACAGGAAAATGTTACTAGAAGTTTTGGTAGAGAATTTCATCAGCTTTCTAAAGAGACAAATCCGGTTGTGATATGATTTGTGGTTTTCGAGAAAATAGCCAAAAACTGAAAGCCATTTTTTAAATAATTCAAGGAGCTCTAATACTGAACTTTTCTCGCACATGTTATGTTTTTATTGCATAATATTATGCAGAATTTCACGAGCTTTCTAATGACCTAAAAATGGCTTTGATACACCTCATGGTTTTCGAGTAAATCACCAAAACGGCTGGGAACTCATGTCCGTACGTCACTTTCGTGATGTGCGCGCAACATACACAAGATTCCCGCCTCCGTAACAACGAATTCTTATCATAGATATTACATTGTTATGTCTTGTACATACATAGAATTTACTGCTCTTTATCATGGTTCTTACAGGAAATCGGTATGTCCAATAGTTTTCGAGTAATTGGCCGACAAAGTGAGATTACTCGTCCGAGCTCTTTCGACTTTACCGAAACAGTCTGTTCCTCCAGCTTTTCCAACAGAAAATGCTCCCAGAGGCTTATACTCTGCAAATGAACATACGTAGATTTTACTGCTCTTTATCATAGTTCTTACGGGAAATCAATACGTCCAATAGTTTTGCAGTAATTAGATGACAAACGTAGAATACTCCTCCTCACCCGCACGCGAGATAAAAAACATTCTTTCCCTGCCTCACCCACGGCTACATATTTTCCCTCGTTATGTTTTATTATTTTCTTTTCTTATTCAAAGTATACACGTAAAGTATCATAAGGTTTTTGATAGAGCTGTCAGAAACTCAACATGACCACTAGTCTTTTTGCTAGGTTCTGATACTGAAGCTGAACTTTCTTCCATCTCATATGTGTGTATGTAAAAAACATTACTTATTTGTGTAAAAAATATTGAACTATAGAAATAGGTCAATATATAAATCAACAAAATGCAGATAACTCACTTCCTCCAGAGGTGTTGAGATGCTGGCAGTAGCTTGAAGATGAGGAGTTATGTAGTGTGGGTGTGGGTGTGGGTGAGTGTGGGTGCATGTGTGTGTGTGTGTCTGTGGCTGTGGCGTATTTTCTTCTGTCCTTGCGATACATTTGCCTAAAACACATGCGATGCACACAATAGATTTCTCCACGAACATTCGCTGCATGACATACCTATGTATATGTGGCTGTGGCATATTTCTTGTCTCTTACACTTGCCCTGTGTTTTAGCTAAGTCAGTCAGTGCATGAAATATTTCTCTGTGAACACTTGCTGCACTATTTTATATGTATATTTCACACTAAACCATATGCAATATAAGACACTATCACGTGATTCCATCCCAACCTCGTCTATTATTCCTGACTCTGTGGCGTACGTGACCGCCTGTTTCCTTAGCGACTCTTGCATATCTCTATGGCGTGCATAATGCCTGCTATGGTAGGTTAGTTATTTCACCAATCAAGGCACTATATGTTTCACAAATATAAGTATTGGGTTCACTATATAAAGGCAAAAAACTCACATCATTTCTGGACAGGGTGAAGCAGAGTGGAAACCCTGTTATAACAAACCACACTTCTGCCTGTAGGCTTAACGGCTGATAACGGGCCCCAATGATTTACAGACAATATATCTATGTTTCATAGACACAGTCACTTCACATTATAGTCAAAAGCACTGTACAATCACAATATTTCAATAATGGCTTCTGCCTCGTGTGGGAGGGGGAAAATGGCGGGTTTAAAGGGACGCTGACAGCCGCGCTACTCTCCTGCCCGGCTGCTCGTAAGATACTGAGATATTTCTGCTATGCATTGCCTCATCAGAGCAGTCACAGTGTTGCCAAATGCTTACCTCGGAAAAGAGATGCACACACTGGAACGCACCAAAATTTGATGCAAATCGGCCGAAAACTTTTCTTTTGACAGCGTTTTTTCTGCTTAGGAATGCGATTCAAGTGACTGAACATCTTTAGAACAATCCACATGAAACGCGAATCGTGTGAGTGAGCCTGAGAGGGTTAATGAGTATTCTGCCATATATTTTTCCAGTCACACTAAGAAGGCAAATACCCCTATGGTTACCACATACCTCTCTCTCCCCTTTTCCTTTATATAAAGGAGCAATTATACCTGATTTCCAGTCCTCTGGAACCCTTCCCTCTTCCCAAGCCAATCTACACAACTTCCATATCCACTCCACAAAAATCTCACCTCCATACCTCAGCATTTCACCACACACTTCATCAATTCCTGGGGCCTTTCCCATCTTGATCTTCTTCATTGCTTCCACTACTTCTGCCCTACTGATCTCTTCCTCCCTCCACTCATCTCTTCTTCTCCCAGCCATTCCCCAACCACTTATACTCACACTGCTCTCACTCTCTACATTCAACAAATCCTCAGAGTGCTCCTTCCATCTCCTCAATTTCTCTCTCTTCTCCACCAACAATCTATTATTCCTATCATTCACTCCCCTACTATTTCCCCTTTCACACTGCCTTACTTTCTTTACCTCCTTCCAAAACAATTTCTTACTCTCCCTCCATTTCACACTCAGATTCCTCCCAAACTCTTCATTCACTTTCTTCTTACTCTCCTTCACCAGTCTCTTAACCTCCCATCTCCTGCTCACATATACCTGTCTCTTCTCTCTCTCTCATCTTCTCCCCTACCTCTGCTCGCTAACCATTCACTATATGCCTTCTTCTTTTGTTCCACAGCTCGTTTCACCTCATCATTCCACCATGCTGTCCCTTGCACACCCTTGCATCTCCTCCTCACTCCACAAACCACCTCACACGCTGCGCCCATCTCTTCCATGAATATTTTACATACGTCTTCCACTCCTTCCATCTGCTCTAACTCATACCTTCCCAATCTTTCTTCCACTATGCTCTTATACTCTGCCATTTTCTCACTATCTTCCAGCTTCTCCACTCTTGTCACACGAGCTGTTTCCTCCTGTCTTCCTCTTCGTCTGTTCAACCATTTTCTTTGCTACTTTACCTTGGCCATCACCAAGTGATTTGTCCAAGACTCCATTCCCCCACCTTCTCCACACTCTTGCATCCAACACTTGTCTTCTCATTCTCTCATCCATACACAGGTAGTCTATCATTGCCTTTCATTCAACAAGTTCGCCATCCATCCTCCTCATTGCTCTCCATGTATACTGGTGGATCATCATATGCAGAAAGTAGGTGTTAGCTATTGCCAACCCCTTACCAGCACAGATGTCCACCAATGCACTACCATTCCCATCTACTACAGCTGGCACACCCCGCTGACCAACCACTCCATCCACTTATACATTCCCAACTTTGCCATTCATGTCTCCAATCAAAAGCACTCTCTCGTTCCTCTCAGATTTGTCCATACATGCTTCTACACTCACCCAAAACTCATCCTTCACTCTTGCCACTCGATCCTCTGTCGGGGCATACGCACATACAATCGCCCACGCTTATATACCTACTTTCACCCTCGCCCATACAATCCTTGCACCCACTGTTTCATACTCATTTATATTCTCCTTCCACTTCTTGCATATCATCAGACATACTCCCTCTCTTGCCCTCTCATTCTCACTAACTCCCACACATATATCTAAACCATATTCCCACTGTCTCACCCTTTCATCTTACCATTTAGTTTCAGTCCGTCCACATATATCCACTCTTTCATCGTCCAGCACCTGAACAATCTCTCTCTCTCTCTTTCACTTCATCATTCACTCCTCTGTCAAATGCTTTCTTGAAATCTAAACAGATGCTGTCTACCCATCCTTCTCTTCTGTAGTGGTTCTGCAGTTCTGACATAGTAGCTTAATAGATTAGTAGCACATGATTTTTCCCTCGTTAACCCGAGGCATCCCATCGACATGTGGGTATGTCACAATGTTTTGTCACAGCTAGTCCCATCGACGTACCGATATGTTGCGCAATTGCAAGGCTCATAATTTTCAATTTTCAATTTTCGCGCTTGATTTTTGGTACGTATATGTGGGACACCTTCCTCCATTCCTCTACAAGATGCCAAGCAGGGACAATGCCTTACACTGCATAACCTCCCTACCCCCCTGCATGCCATTGTCTCAACAATTCACCTGTTACCAGTGACCTGGCCAATAAAGACATTCAGGGCCAGTGATTCCCCAATCGATGACAGTGTGGAGGACAAAGTTTACATAGCATTAGAGGAAGAAACAGTCAGAAATGATGATCAGGTAATATCGCCAAAAAAAGTCAGGTATGTTGATGAGTTAGTGAGTGAAACAATACTTATAATGCCTATGTTACTGTTTGAAAACCAATATACTCTTGTGCTACATATAAATTCGTACCAAATAAATAAATACCGTTTATGAGTGGTGTGGAATGGTTACCCTCCCATAGAACTCGTTTTCTTTGGAGCCAGCCTGATAGAAAACCCAGTAAGGTAAGGAGGTACTGCTACCTGTATCGAGTATTTTAAACCTCAGGTGAGCAATTTCTCTATGAATTTTTGATGTTTCTCACCAAAAGCCGAGGTTTTAGCCAAAAAATTTTTTCCAAAATAGCTCGGGATTGGGGGGGTGTCGGAGGTGTGAAATAGCTCTGGACGTGACAGGTTAAAACCGAACTGTTTTTCTGTTATCACATTTTATTTTTCCAGATGGTTTACCCCAATTTTTTTTTTTGGCTTTTCTAGTACAGGTATCTTTCTTACAACACTGGTCAATGATACTTGTCAGTAGTTGAGTGGATTTTATTTCCTTTCTTGAATAGGGGAACAATGTTTGCTTTCTTCCAAATATCAGATAGTTTAACTTGACTTAAGTATTCCTTGAATATTAAGTATATTGGTCTGCATAACTCTTCTGCACATTCATGTAGCATCCAACCTGAAATTTTGTCAGGACCATTTGCTTTTCCTTTGTCTAATTAACTCAACTCTTCCTGTACTTCTTGTTCTGATATTCGTACATCTGGTAATATGTGTGAGCGTGCATGTTTTTATTATCTCCCTCAAAGTTACAGTAAAACCTCAATATAACGGACTTCAATAGACCGGAATTCGCTTTAATCGGACTCGAGGAGCTACCGGACTAAATTCCTATATATCGGAAAAAGTTTGATAAAGCCATAAGCAGTCCGGACTGCCTAACCACTTCAGCTATGTTCACCACAAAAAGGTAAATAAAAGACTTGTTTATCAGTGTACAGTACAGTATTATTATATATATTATACCATTTGATTAATGTAGTGAAGTTATAACACAGTACGGTACCGCAGTGGTAGTGAAAACAGTTTAAAAACCGTTCATGCGATCCGTACTAAAGTCTGAAATATCAGAAAAATTCCGGAATTTCGCATTTTTCGTACTGGTTTGGGCCCCAATTAGTCCATTATAGTGAGGTCTTACTGTCCTTTTTTCTGAAAAACTGATTGGATTTTTTTTTTATTTTTTTTTTTATTTTATTTTTTTACAAATATCTTCTTCTTGGATATACTGTAGGTTATCTCCCCATCCATGAAGGACTGTATTTCATCTTTGATTTTGGTTCGGATGTAGCTGTAAAACAGCTTTATTTAGACTACACGTTTTTGCTAGTACTTGCTCTACTGTGGTGAATCATCACTTAATTTAGCCTAATAATGAGCTTGACTCATATAAATAGTTACTACTTAAGTATGCCCTCGGGAGCAGGGGGGTGGCTGCTTTCTCAGGCAGAGGAACTCCTTGAGAGTGAAATGGCTGGGAAGCATGCCGGCACGTGACTGGCTACAGCATAGCTGGGTCTTTCGGGTGTGGGCAATCAGGCAAGTTAGCTGCCTACTGCGACTGCAACACATTGGCGAGGTGTTCAGGAAGTTAGCCAAAGAAACCTTGATGGACTCTGAAAGAACAATAATGGCCCCCAGTCCCGTGCAGCCCTTAAATGGGCAGGGGGTGCTAAGAATCTCACGGTTGCCTCAATTACAATCTAATTCATTTGTTAATGCAAAAAATACAATTAAAATTGGTAACTGGAATGTGAGAACGCTAAATCATGACGGTAAAATCGATGAGTTAGTGAAGGTTTTTCAAAATTACGGACTTGATGTTTGTGCTCTGACAGAAACAAGATTAACTGGAGTCAATAAGTTGGATTTGGAGGATGGTATACGTTTATTGATATCTGGCCGACGGGACGGAATGCATTATCAGGGAGTAGGATTGTTGCTGGGTTGTAAGGCAAATAAGGCTTTATGTGAGTGGGATCCTACAGATGAGCGATTATTATACGCACGGTTTAAATCAAATCATGGCAACATCAGCCTGTTTGTGTGTTATGCACCTACTAATGATGCCCTCGATGAAAGGAAAGACACATTTTATGAAAAGTTGCAAGAAGGAGTAGGAAGGGTACCTAGACATGATGTTTTGATCTGCGTTGGAGACTTTAATGCAGTAATGGGCTGTTCAAATGAGGGATTTGAGGCATGTATGGGTAAGATGGGAGTTGGTAGTAGGATGAGTGAAAACGGAGTGAGGTTTGGAAGCTTCTGTCTAGCAAATGACTTAGTCATCGGGGGCACACTCTTTCAGCATTGCAATATACACAAGACAACTTGGGTGTCGCCGTGTGGAAGATATAAAAATCAGATTGATCACATCGCTATCAGTAGGAGGCATAGAAGTTCTCTGCTAGATGTTCATGTTAAACGGGGAGCGGATATTGGTAGTGACCATCAACTCAGCATTGCAAAAATAAGGTTTAAACTTAAAAATCAGAAGAAGGAAAAATCTGGTGTTGGTAGATACGATATTGTTAAGCTTAGAAGGGAAGGAGAAGAAAAGGAGGAATTCAGATTAGAATGCAGAAATAGGTTTTTGGTGTTGGAAACGTTGGAAGAGGGGGAGAGAAGTGTAGATGAGATGTGGGAGGATGTGAACAAAGTTTTGCATGAGACTGCTGAATGTACGATTGGAAGGAGACATAGATTCAGGAGAAAGAAATGGATGTCAGAGGAAACGTGGGATATGATAAAAAAGAGAGGTGAGACTAAATTGAGGAGTGAGATGCAATGCGTTGATGAACAAGAGATTGAATTAGCAAGAGCTGCGTACTGGAGTTTGAATTCAGAAGTAAGAAGGTTAGCTAGGAGAGATAAAAGAAGATGTGTGGATGAAAAGGTTGCAGAGACTGAAATCTTAATAAACAAAAATGATGGACAGAGTCAAAGAATAGCATATGAATCGATTAGAGAACTGAGTGGTAATGCAGGTAAACGCAAGGAAATACCAGTTAGAGACAGGGAGGGAAATTTATTGACCAAAGATGGAGATATTAAAAATAGATGGAAAGAGCATTTTGAGACAGTTCTTAATAGACCAATACCACCAGAAGAGGATATACCGTCTGCTCAGGAAGATTTAAATATAGAAACAGGAGAGTTGAGGCTTGCAGAAGTGGAGAAAGCAGTAAAACAGTTAAAGAATAATAAGGCACCAGGGGAGGATGGTTTATTTCCGGAAATGTTTAAAGTGGAGGGGGATAGATTAATAATGATCTTGACCAAGCTATTCAATAAGATATGGGTGACGGGGTTACTACCATCAGTTTGGATGAATGGTGTAATTGTTAAAGTTCCGAAGAAGGGAGACCTGAGTGAATGTGGTAATTGGAGGGGAATCTCTTTGTCACCGATAGCTTTGAAAGTTTTCAGTAGAGTGTTGTTAAATAGGTTGGAGCCGGTGGTTGAGGGTATTCTGAGGGATGAACAGGCTGGTTTTAGAAAGGGACGTGGTTGCAATGATCATATCTTTATAGTTAGGCATTTGATGCAGCAAGTTAATGAAATGAGAGTACCGTTAAGTCTTTGTTTTGTTGATTTTGAAAAGGCTTTTGATAGTGTTTCGAGAGAGACTATGGGGAAGATCATGAGACATTATGGAATACCAGAGGAGTTTGTGAGGGTCATTATGAACATGCATGAGGACACATTTTGTAAAGTGATGGTTGATGGTTGTCTGAGTGATTCGTTTGAAGTCAAGTCCAGAGTAATTCAAGGTGGTGTTCTATCGCCTTTACTATTTATATTGGTCATTGATTACATTATGAAACGCGTTGGAACAGAAACCGGTGCAGGTATACTTTGGGGGAGAGAACAGGAAACTTTTGGATTTAGATTATGCAGATGATATAGTTTTGATTTGTGATGGGCCAGAAGAGATGCAGAGAGTGTTGGACTGTTTGGTGAGTGAAGGTCGTAAGGTGGGTTTGGTTATTAATTGTGGAAAAACTGAAATAATCAATATGAATATGGAAAATGCGCAGGAATGTGTAATTGGAGGTATGGTTGTAAAGCAAGTTGATAGGTTTAAATATTTAGGTACTTATTTAGCCAAGGATGGTTCTTTGAACTTTGAATTCGAGGAAAGGTTAAAGAAGGCTAATCAGGCAATGGGAATGCTTAAGAATATTTGGAATAATAACAATTTTTCTGTGCATACAAAAATCAAACTTTATAAGGTAATGGTTAGGAGTATCTTAATTTATGGACACGAGTCTTGGTACAGCACAGTGACTATGGAAAATAAATTCTTGGTGTTTGAAAATAAAGCACTTAGAAGAATATTAGGAGTTAAGTGGTGGGAAAGGATACCAAATAGTAGAATTAGAGAAATAACGGGAGTGCAGCCGATCGATGAATACGTTAGATTCTCACGATGGAAGTGGCTAGGACATGTGTATAGGAGACAGGGAATAGTACGAGGTACACCAGGGTGGGTGGCACTTGGTAGGAGAGGTAGAGGAAGGCCAAAAGAGACGTGGGTGAGGACAATGAGACGGGAAGCTGGAGATGAGTGTTGGGGAGATCTTGAGAAGTTAGCACAAGATAGGATGTGGTGGTGTGAGTTCATCGAGGCCCTATGCATCCCCGAGGGTGCCACAGGAAATGATTGATTGAGTGATTGATAAGTATGCCAAGATTGGAGTGAGAGTCACTATGCATCCAACCTCTCCTACTGCTCTCTTGTGTGTGTGCACGTGTTCTTACCTTACCTAATTGTTCTTACCTAATTGTATCTTTACAGGTATGAGTCAAGCTCGTACTGTCCCGTGTCTTAAATCATATTTATCGTACATATCCTTAAATTTGTGAATTGTTTTGGCACACACTATTTCATTCGGTAGTGCATTCCATTGATCAATTGCTCTGTTTGGGAAACTGAATTTCCTTACGTCTTTATCACCTCTCTTCTTATGCAGTTTTTTGCAGTGTCCTCTTGCTGATGCTTCTCCATATGTTAAGTAATCATTTATGTCTATTTTCTCCTTCCCTGATATGCACTTATATAGCATTATCATGTCACCTCTTTTCCTTCTCTCCTGTAGTGTTGGTAGATTCAGTTTATTTAGTCTTTCTTTGTAGCTTAGGTCCCTTAAGCTTGGTATCCATCTTGTAGCGGCCCTTTGAACTTTTTCAATCTTGTCTATATGCTTTTTGAGATGAGGACTCCAGACTACTGACGCATAGTCCAGGGTTGTTCTAATGAATGATGTTATTATCCTTCTTAGCATGTCTTCATTTATGTATGTGAATGCTATTCTCATATTTGCAAGCAGTGTATACATGTTCCGTACCTTCTCGCTGATGTGGTCAGCCGGAGATAGTCTGTTATTGATAATCACACCTAGGTCTTTCTCTCTTTCTGATGTGTATAGGGTTTTATTTCCTAACATAAACCCAATCAGGTCTTTTTCCACTTTTACCAAACATGATTACATGACACTTGTCCACATTGAATTCCATTTGCCATGTACTACTCCATTCATGAAGTTTATTTAATTCTTCTTGTAGCTCTTAACAAGAGTCTGTGTTAGTAATTTTCCTTTGTATTTTTGCATCATCTGTAAACATATTCAGATAGCTCTCATTTCCAGTGTTACTGTTTATATCATTTATATACACTAAAAACATGATTGATGCCAGCACTGAACCCTGTGGTACTCCACTAGTCACTTCTTTCCATGATGAGTAGTTTCCTCTTAGTACTGTCCTCATTTCTCTTTTTATGAGAAAGTCTTGCATCCAACAAAACAGTTTGCCTCGAATTCCTCCTTGATGGTACAGTTTCCATAAAAGTCTTTGGTGTGGTATTGTGTCAAAAGCTTTCTTGAAATCTAAATAGATACTGTCCACCCATCCTTCCCTTTCCTGTATTGTGTTTGTTACTCTGTCATAGTAGCTCAACAGATTAGTAACACATGATTTTCCTTTTCTGAAACCAAACTGTCTTTCTGTTATCAAACTGTGTTCTTCTAGATGATTTACCCAAGCTTTTCTTATAAGCTTTTCTAATACTTTGCTTACAACACTGGTCAGTGATACTGGTCGGTAGTTGAGTTGTGCATGCACTTGTGTGTGGGTGGGCGGGCATATGGTTGCAGACCATTAGGTGTGAAATAATTTTAGACCATTTAATGTCCAGTAATTTTAGCCATGTTGCTTTATTACTGTATGCTTTAACAAAAAGTTTAGTTGAAAGAAGAGAAAGTATTGGTACATAGTGAGTGATGGTGATGAGGTTAGAAAGACGAGACAGGCAGTGAAGTGTGTGTATTTACCTATTTGTATTTACCTATTTGTAGTATACAGGAATTGAGCAATGCTCGTGTTGTCCTATCTCCATATCCACATTTATCAAGTCTACCTTTACACACATGAATGTTTTTCTCATGCACCACCTCTTTGTCTAAGTCGTTCCAAATATTTAAGAATATACCTAATTGTGATATACACGGAATGTACTATGCTCGTGGGTTTCCGTCGCTGTTTCTCAATAAGTCGAATTTAACTTTAAACTCGTTTATGTTTTTAGACTGGACGATCTCTTTGTCCAGGCTATTCCATAAGTCTATACTTCTGTAAGGAAAGCTATATTTCTTGATATCCTTCAAGCAGCTTGACTTTTTCAATTTCATTCCATGTCCTCTTGTTGCTCTCTTATCCCATACAAACAGATCTTCTTTGTCAATTTTATCTACTCCCACCATGGTCCTGAACACCGCAATCATGTCTCCCCTTTCTCCTTTCCTCTAACGAAGGCAAATCCAGTTTTTCCAGCCTCTCTCTGTATGACAGGTCTGTCAGACTGGGGACCATCTTGGTTGCTGTTCTTTGTATTCTCTCAATCTTGTTTATATCTTTCTTTTTGTGTGGGGACCACACTACCGCTGCATATTCTAACCTGGGGCGGATCATGGCCACTATCAATTTTTTCATCATTTCCTCATCCATATAATGAAATGCTACTCTTATGTTAGTCAAGAGTTCATAAGTCTCTCCAACTATCTTGTTAATGTGCTTTTCTGGTGACAAACTATCTTGGACCAGCACTCCCAAATCTTTCTCTTCTCTCCTTTTTGTGATTAATTCATTACCCAAAAAATAATTCAGTGATGGTCTCCTGGTACTTTTACCCATTTCCAATATTTTACATTTCTTTACATTAAATTTCATTTCCCACGTCCGGCTCCAATTGTGTATCCTATCCAAATCCTCCTGCAGTATTTTACAATCCTCCTCAACCTCTATCTTCCTCAAGATCTTTACATCATCAGCAAACAGACTCGCATAACTGTTCACTCCATCTACCATATCATTTACATAAATCAGGAACATTACTGGCGCCAACACTGAGCCTTGAGGGACTCCACTTGTTACTTCCTCCATCCAGACATCTTTTCCTTTATTACTGTCCTCATTTGTCTGTCTCTCAAAAAGTCTCTCATCCATTCCAGAAGTTTCCCCTTTAGTCCTCCTATATATTCTAGTTTCCACATTAGTCTCTTATGAGGTACCTTGTCAAAGGCCTTCTCTAAGTCTAAGTACACACAATCCACCCAACCATCTCTCTCCTGTACCACATCAATCGCTCTTGAGTAAAAGCTCAACAAGTTTGAAACACATGACCTTCCACTTCTGAATCCAAACTGACATTCAGCCAAAATATTCATCTCTTCCAGATATTTTATCCATCTGTCTTTCAGGATTCTCTCACACAATTTTGCGACCATGCTGGTTAGAGACACTGGTCTATAATTCAGGGGTTCTTCCCTGTTTCCTCCCTTGTAAATTGGTACCACATTTGCCCTTTTCCATTCTTTTGGCACTATCCCCTCTTCCAGTGAGCATACAATTAAGCTGTGAATTTTATCCGCCAGTTGTTCTCTGCATTCCTTCAGTACCCAATTAGAAATTCCATCAGGTCCTGGGGCTTTCCTTACATCTTGAGTTTCCAGTAATTTATACACTTCCTGCACCTCCACTTTTATATCTTTCATCACCGGAACATTTCTAATCACTCCCTCCCCTTCCACAAGCTCCTTTTCTTTAGTGAAAACTGACTGGAAACGTTTGTTCATTATTTCTGCTTGCATTGCCGCATCATTAAAGACCTCTCCATCTACTTTCAGCTTGGTGATTCCTTCCTTTTGTTTCAGTTTGCCATTAACAAATGTATAAAACAGTTTGGGTTCATCCTTGCATTTGTCAATTATACCTTTTTCAAAATTCCTTTCTTCTTCCCTACGAATTCTTGTGTATTCGTTTCTTGTTTTTTTATATTCTTCCTTTGTTCTGTCGTTACCTCTCTTTCTCCAATTGTTCCACGCCTTATCTCTCTCTTTTTTGGCTATCATACACCTTCTATTAAACCACTCCTTTTTCCTGTTTTCTTTCCCTCTTACTCTTGGTACAAATTTTTCCACTCCATTATAGAGGTCTAGAAAGATATCCCACTTCCTCTGTATCTCTCTTGTTTCTCTGAATTTTCTCCAATCCGCATTTTCAAAAAAGTTTCTCAATCCTGTAAAATTTGCTTTGCCAAAGTTGTATCTTCCCTGTCTATGAAGCTCGTCTCTTGGCTCGACGTTTCCTATTAACATCTGGAACTCAATGACCACGTGATCACTTTTTCCCAAAGGACAGAGATATTCCAATGATTCTATTACATCAGGTTCTTTGGTGAACAGTAAATCTAACCTTGCTGGTGTGTCCTCACCTCGAAACCGTGTCTCTTCTTTGACCCACTGCGTCATCACATTATTCATTATTATATTTAATAACATAGTACCCCACGAATCCTCGCCGCCTCCCGAGTACCATTCCTCCCAGTTCACCTCTTTACAATTAAAGTCACCCACCAAAATTATATTATTGCTTTTCTCAATTATTTTTTGCAAGTAGCTAGCCATATCTGACAACATCTCATGGTATTCGTCATCCTTCCATGCTCTCTGTCTTTGGGGGAACATACACTACCGCCATATCTCTCTTAACATTCTCTCCAGTTTCTAATTTCATATATATCACTTCAGCCCTGCCTTCTCCCATTTCCACAGTATCTACATTTATGTTGTTCTTCACTGCTATCATCACTCCTCCTCCCTTTTTTCTTTTCTGTCTTTTCTCCACAGTTTGTATTTACCATCTCCCAAATGAACATCAATATCTTCTCTTAATTTGGTCTCTACAAAGCACATGACATCAGGTTCATGTTCTCTCAAGAAATCATTAATTTCGATCCTTGTCGATATGAAACCATCAACATTAGTATATATCACCTTCAAATTATTTTTGACATTATTAATACCCTCTTCTCTCCTACTCTCTGTCCGTACTCACTTCCTCAACTTCTGATCTTTCACAACCATCCCCCCTAATTTCCTTCACTTCTATTTCCTTAAATACCATTTACTTACTTTCATATCCAATACTCTCCAAATAAAAGTATTACGTTCGTCCTCTGTCCTCTTATCATTTTTTTCCTTTTACTTCTTCCTTTAATGATTTTAAAGCTTCTCTTTCTTCTTCATTCAGATCTTTTCTTATTATAATATTTTCCATCCCCCGCCTCTTTGCTTAATTTCCAGGTCACTTTAAGTATCTCATTTATTACACTTTCTGATGTAAACTTGACTCTCATTGGTCTTGTTTCCCCTTTCTTATAAGGCCCTATCCTCCTTACTTCCTCAATTTCTTTTACCCACTTGTTTCCTTCGGGGTCAATCTTGCCTAATATTCCTCTCACCATGTTCGTGTCTCTCTCGAGTCTTGCGAACCTAACCTTTTCTTCCTCTTCCCTGTTTCCTAATACTATCACACATCTGTTCCTTTCTACAGTTTCTCTCACTATTTTCTCTTTTTTCTTCAGTATTTTCACTACATTTTCTTCCATTTCTTTCTTGTTCATTTCCCTTTCTTCCTGGATGATCTCTCTTAAGCTGACCACTTCTTTCTGTTCTTCCTCTACGTGTGCCCACTTTGCCTTGTGTTCTTCAAGTACATTACTCACCTTCTCCGTTTTATTAGTACTCTCTTCAAGTTTCCTCCTCAGTTCAACATTTTCCCGCTTCAATTTCTTAATCTCTTCATTGGCCGTTTCGTTGGACTGGATTAGACTCTGTATGGTGGTTTCCGTATTTCCTGACACATCCTTTATCACTAGATTCTCTACTTTTTTTTCGAGTTCACTAATCCTCATAATTAATGTTTTCACCAGGTCCATGACATTAGTATTAGCATCAAATCCTTGAAATTCCATTCCCTCATTGTTTACATTTTCGGCCATCTTTAACGTACCGATCAAGTACCTAAACAGCTGTTACCAATAAGCCACAAACATTCATGTATACTATTGCCAACAAATCTTTACATTTTTGGTAGGCTACCAACTTTCATTATTTTAAATTTAAAGAAAGACCCTAGGAGACAGGACAGACAAAATTCCTGAAACTACTCAAGGTCAGGAGCGATGCCTGGGACGTCCTCTCTCTCCGGCTGTTCGTGTGTGTGAGAGGAATATTAGGCAAGATTGACCCCGAAGGAAACAAGTGGGTAAAAGAAATTGAGGAAGTAAGGAGGATAGGGCCTTATAAGAAAGGGGAAACAAGACCAATGAGAGTCAAGTTTACATCAGAAAGTGTAATAAATGAGATACTTAAAGTGACCTGTGTGTGTGTGTGTGTGTGTGTGTGTGTGTGTGTGTGTGTGCACTTTGATTAAGTGTAAGCAGACCATTTCAGATCCATCCATTCATCCATCATCCAGTCCTACGTTGCCTCCATGAGGAGCATAGGAGCCCGGGGCTAGGCAGTTGGTCATGACATTTAAGAAGTTCCATCCCATAATTTTATTTGTGTAGATTTTTGAACATTTGTTTTAGCAAAGTCCTTAAAAAAGACAATGTTTTATCTGTACTTGGTGGGGTGAGCATGAGTCTATGTGGTCTGACAGTTTAAATCTAAGGGGGGATGACTGCAGAGGGGGGCCAACTTTGGGATTTTCGTTCATAATCTCTCTCTCTCTCTCTCATTTACTGGGCCTGGTCGGGGTTAATCTTTCCATACAAAATGATTTTAGTGTAGAATGAGCCTCATAAATTGATGGTCTACTGTATGTTGTTTTGAGTTAAGTGCCATTTTCCAACTTTTTTTCAAATACTGTAATTGAATTGTTGTTGATGTTGAGGAAAGGGAAATTATTATTGATAAGGAATATTATTGTCTACAGAGAAATGACATAGCCATGGCAATCACCAAGTATGACCAGTTTGACTTTCTGATTGATATTGTACCTCGGGATGAATTAAAACCCTCCAAGTCCCGAGACGATGCCAGCCGCACTGGTGTACCTACGGACCAGGTATTGTATGAACTTCTTTACTCTGCCTGCCTGTCTTAATGTTATGATCTTGGGATTTTCATATTTACTTATAGAAGAATATACCAGTGTGGTATTGCTTTTATTTTGGTACATAATGCATGTCATGAATATTGCACTTCTGTTGAATGGAAGGTAATTGTATATTAGTCTGTTTATTTAAGTAGAAGTTATGACCATCTTACCAGCAGCCAGATATATTAATGGTAGAAGTGAGGGAAAGTAGCAGTGTTGAAGAATGGCAAGGTGGCAGGGCTTGATAGGTGCTGTGTACGCATCATTATCATTGCCGATATCATCATCATCATCATCACCATTATCATCATCATCATCATCATCATAACTATTATCATCATCATCGTCACTGTTATCATCATCATCATCGTCATCATTGGTGTTATCATCACCAGCATCATCACTGTAATCATCACCATCATCATCCCTGTCATCATTACCATCATCAAAGTTGTTGCCATCAGTTCTATGTTTCCCCTCTAAGGATGAGGTGAGGAAGGGTCAAGAAAACTAAGAGAAAGCACAAAATACGTAGAACTTTACAGCATGCCCAGTGAAATGGGTTGAGTAATTCATGCACCACTGAATCCCCATAAACCATGGCTCCAACTCACAGATCTGATCATCTGCCTTCCCCCCCTTTTTTTTATTTATATATAAATGCACTCCACATTACCTGCCAGGTAGCCATTTTGATGACTTTTTTTTAGAAAGATATGTCAAACCCAGATTATATGCTGCTTTTTACATCCAACCAACGCAGTCACCTGGCAGTTCCCTAGCCCCGCTTTCTTACACTTTTACACATCCATATACCTTCTTGGCTTATCATGCCTCCTCGCATGTTCCAGCTCACTCACGTACATTCTTTCAGATGTGTTATTGTGGTAGGTGGGGGCGCTTACCATCCACTCACTCAATGTAGTGCTGCTCTTGGGTGTCTGCTCTTTCCTCTCCATCCTTCTTTTCTTCCATTCTCTTCTGTCTTTCTTTCCTTCATTGTTTCCTTGTCCTTCTGCCTACGGGTGACTTTACACTTCCTCTTCTGTCTTTCTTTCCTTCATTCTTTCCACTTTCTTCAGCCTGTGGGTGACTCTACACTGAGTGACAAGCCAAATGGTTTCCTGTGCACCAGCAAACCATTTACTACACTGGGTGGTAACCATATAACCAAATTTTGGCACCTGGTGGTTTAGTGGGTAATTATTGTGCTCCAATCGGATTGAGCCGGTGAAGGTTTGTATCCAAGGGATGGTTAGGGTTGATTGCTCATGTAATGCCTCTCAGGGATGATTGAGGCTGGTCACTCTCATCTTAAATGTTGAGACCAACTGCCTAGCCCCGGGCTCCTACGCTCCTCATGGGGCAATGTAGGATTGGATGATGGATGGTAGGTGAGGGCGCTCACCATCCACTCACTCAATGTAGTGCTGCTCTCAGGTGTCTGCCCTTTCCTCTCCTCCAGCCTTCTTTCCTTCCATCCACTTCTGTCCATCTTTCCTTCCTTCTTTCCTTTTCCTTCTACCTGTGGGTGACTTTACACCGAGTGACAGGCCAAATGGTTTCCTGTACACCAGGAAACCATTTACTATGCTGAGTGGTAACCATATAGCCAAATTTTGGTGCCTGGTGGTTTAGTGGGTAAATGAGGTGGTCCAGTCGGATTGAGCCGGTGAAGGTCTACATCCAGGGGGTGGTTGGGGTTTATTGCTCATGTAATGCCACTCAGGGATGAGTGAGGCTGGTCACTCTCATCTTAAATGTCAGGACCAACTTGCCTAGCCCCGGGCTTCTACGCCTCTCATGGGGCAACATAGGATTGGATGATGGATGGATGGATATTTTTAGTCTTGATTTACATACCATCAGTGCACATCAGACATGGGGTCTATTACTATTACTATTACTATTACTCACAATTGCTCTCTGTTATATTACTAGTAATATTACTTTAATGGTTATCTGTTATATTACTGTTACTAATACTTGGTCATCTATTACTATTACTCTTAATATATTGTTTGTAATAACGGTAGTTATTTTAATTAAAAATGCTTATCATTTTCATTATTGTTGGGAGGCTGTCCCTTGTAATGCACAAGTATGTCCTGATCATTTGATGGCTAGTAGGCCACTCCCCATTCTGCACGGTCTCCTGTGGTGTACCTGCATCATGGAGAGCAGCCAAAAGATAACCAAGGTCGAAGGTGAGAAGGTTATTTTAAATGACAAAGGGTAATCAGTATTGATATTTGTTTCAAGCAGATCACTACAATTCATGGACTGTATATAGCCATTGGCCACTGAGGTACTGTATTACATTATATTGAAATAATAATTTGCCACATTTAACTTTTAAGTTCATGGAAACACAAATTCATATATAACAAATTAAACTTCTGCTTAGTTCAAGTTTTATATATATATATATATATATATATATATATAATTCTGCATTATTTAACATGACTGAAGGTAAAATGCTACACTACATATTTGTGAAAAAATATCATACTGAGTAACTGACCAACGGGTAACTAAGGTGAAAAGTCTATTTTCAATGACAAGTTACTGTGGTCACCTATGCAGTACTGATACTTGACACATACATTAGCTATTTCATACAAATCACTACAGTTTCAAGAACAGTATATAACTAAAGAGAAACTGTATTACAGTATATTCTATTAAAAAACTGCCACACATAAATTCTTGAAAACATCACAGATTAAATAATTTCTTCTTGGTTTAGGTTTATGTGTATATCTCATCATCAGCAGGTCGACATTGGATATATAATTTATTCTGTTGACGCATAAAGACTAAGTAAGTTCCTGTAATAGGAAAGTATTATACTATTATCCATAACTTTGCCTTCTATTACTATTACTATTACAGGCACAATTTTTAATGTTACTATTACTATTACTATTACTCTGAAAACCGTGTAATAATCTGTTACTATTACAATTACATATTACTGTTAGCCCATGTCCGGTGCTCATTCTATTCTACCCTGTTATCAACACATTTCTGTGCTCACATCTTTCACATACTATATTTCAATAAATTTCATTATAACACACTTACTAAGTTTAGTCCATTGCTGTATAGCCAGAACTGTATTATAGCCCTAATTTGTGCTAATGAGTCTGCATTGCCGTTCTTTTATGACATCATAGGCTCAAAGCATTGTCATTACACATTTAATGCATCATCATCATCATCTTCATTGTCTTTCTTCCCCTTTTCCCCACCAGCAGGTTGGGTGAGGTAGGGTCGAGAAAGCCAGGAAAAGAAAAAATATGATACTGGTACAGCATCGATATTCCAGCACACTTGGTTCTAGAGCCTTGTCCGGATGAACAGTTTTGCCCAACTAACAAAGGTTATTATGTCCCATATAACAAGAAGCGGTGCCAAGGCACAGCAAACCTGTCCCTAGCAGTCATTTTAGTGCTGACGTGTAAACACAACAGGATATCTAGTCAAAAGTGTTATATATCAAATGTGGAGTAAATTGGGTGAAAATTGACGATTTGATGCCCATTTGAAATTTTTGGCCTGACCCACCTGACACTGACCCCCTTACCACTAGCTGGGAGATGACCCCCGTGATGTAATGAAGCATGTTATAGGACGTAGGCTTGAAAGATGCACCTGTAGGTTTTGGTTTCATGTCGATATGACCAATTTGAAAGGAGTTATAATGATTTTTTTGGGGGGAGGGGGGGCTACAGCCTGGGCTTTGGCCCAGTTTGGCCCAAAATTTAATCAGATGATCAGAAGGTCATAGCCCATCATCTCTGTAATTTTCTGTCAAAATCTCACCAGTAGTTTTTGCATAAAGTTGTTAACAGACAAACAGACAAACTGAGTGTAAACAATACCCGTCCCCGAGCCCCTCCAGGGCGGGGATGGGTAGTAATTCAGCAAGGACCAACGGAGGTCATGAGTAATTAACAGTTCACCTTTGACCCACCGTTCTTCAGTGCAATATGGTAATGCTCTAATTTAATTTTGTGTGGAACATCTAAGCCTGGTTCATTATCATACTACCCAACAAGTTAACTTCATCACTCTGATGTTGTTGAAACCATTCCGTCATCATTCGATCACGCTCAGTACTCTTACCATCTTTCAGAGATTTTCTAATGCTCATTTGCTTATTCCTGTCACTCTTTGCATAAAATTTCAGTATTGTTCCATTTGTTTCTTTATATCGCAAACATTTGACAAACCATTACCGTATGCATCATACAACGTCTGTTCAGGAAACACCACGGTCCGTTTTTTTTTTTTTTTTTCCAGTTCTGCCTTATCCTGCATTATTGTTTTCAGTTTTAGGATAAAAATGTCTTACTGCATTAATTCCTCCCCCAAATAGCAGTTAATATGCCTTTGTGACCAAACGGGTGAATAAAATCATACAGGTAAGTGAAGATACTGACGGCCAGTGCAGAAGGTCACTGGATAGCTACATGTTGTTTACAGCGGTAATTGTAGCCTCGCAGCAAGTGGCTTCCACATGTAAAGGACCTCAGAATGAAATAACGGTTTATGCACTCCACGCTTGCTTATAACATGCCTTAGTATGAAATCTTACCTAAAAGAAATAGCATTTTAAATAGCACACCAACTAGCCAGCCAAGGATGATCTCAATGGGATGGATGTCTAGTGGCAGCTTTGAACTTTAGTCTAACACAAGCTGCATCATGCCAAGTCATTTGGTCATCGAGGTGCATGCACTTGAATGAACGTGTCTTTAATGCACTTGATGATTTGTTGCTAGTTGAACAATTAATGATTATGAAGTGCAACATGCTTGTGTGAAATTCAGTTTCAGATTGGAAAATCTTTAATCGCAACTTTTCAGATGATGCTACAGGCATATGGGGAGGATTGTTTGAGCGTTTCGCAATGTCACAAGTGGTTCCAGCAGTTCAAATTGGGAAGAACATCCACAGAAGACAACCCCAAATCAGGATGGCTATCCACGTCAACGGATGACGATCACAATGAAAATGTGCATGCTGTGATCCATGAAAATCATTTCTTGACTGTGAAGTGTCTGAAGAAGTAGGCATCTGTAAAATCTCATGCCACATGATTTTAACTGAAAAACTGAAGATGCATTGTGTTGCCAAGAAATTTGTTCCACACCTGTTGACAGATGAGCAAAAAGAGAATCATGTCACAGTAGTCAGAAGCTGTTTGATTGTTTGAATGGTGATGAAAACTCTGAAGAATATCATAACAGGTGATGAAACGTGGGTGTGTGGCTACAATATTCAGACAAAAGGCAGGCATTGCAGTGGGTTAGAGCATCGTCACCTCAACCAAAAAAAGCACATCAGAGTTGCTCAGATGCGAAGGTAATGTTGATCATCATTTTTTTATTAGAAGGACGTCTTTCATCTTGACCTTGTTCCATGTGATTAGACAGTCATTAAAAAGTTGTACTTGTACATCCTGAAGCATTGTGAAGGAAGAGGCCTGAGGCATGGACAAACAAAACCTGGATGCTGCACCACGACAGTGCACCTGCTCACACATCGCACTTTATCGATGACATTTTGATGAAGCATGAGATGACTGTCATGCCCCAGCTACCCTTCTGTGTGGACTCGGAACTTGTGGACCCCCCCCCCCTCCCACACACACACAAAGTTGAAATCCACCCAGAAAGGGCATCAGTTTCTTATGATAGAAAAGATAGAAGAAAATTTGCCAAGTGCACTAAACGTATGTTCACTCCAGCAAATATACCTTGATGACTTAGTGACATGGCATGATGTGGGTCAAAGTTACATCTAAACAGTGCTCCCATAGTGATCATATAATGCTGCCTAGTTGTGCACTTTAAAAAGTTCATTTTCTTTGTGGACGGACCTTGTAGATATTAGTGGTGGAAATAAGCTTTTGGTTTAATTATAGTACATCAGAACTGAAGTGGTGATATAATACAGGCATACCCCGGTTTAACTATGCAATTGGTTAAGTAAAAACTCATCGCTATGTGGGATATCGTATCTCGGGGTAGATTTAACATGTACAGTATAGGGATGCAGTTTTGAACCTTGGGATTCCCCTGCAACCAAGTCCTAAGCGCACCCAGCTGAATAAAAAAAAAAAGTTTAAAGCCAGTCTAAATAGCCTAACAGATGTAAAAGCTAACCTAAGCCTAAAACCAGTGTCTGTCTTGCTGGTAATCAGTCAAGGTCACTAGAGAATGCGATCTCTGACTCGTATTCAAACTTGGTAGAGAAAAAGCAGCAGCATTGTAAACAGTCCTGCCGTCACATGGTCCTGGGACAATTAAATAAACATCTGTTATGCATAATAATAATAATAATGTATGAATGACACAGAATCGTCGAAGATGTGATTTGTGACGGAGAATCGTTGATGTTTTGACGGGGAATTCTCTTGACGGGGAAAGCAATCGATGAGGCGATCGGTATAGCCTTTTCAACGTCCTCTCTTTGTCATTATTGTTACTGTTCCGTTTGCTGAGCTCCTTTATTTTATCTCTTATTTTCCAACATTTATTTAGAAATTCGTCTGTATTTTTAAAGCGTTTTTCCTTGAACAACCTGAATGTAAACACATGAGTGATCGATGTCACAGTTTTCATCAATGTATGAAATATTTACTCTCTATGGTTTTCATAATTATTAATATTTAAAATTATTAATATGTATTCACTCTCATCTTAAATCACTCTCATCTTAAATGTCAGGACCAACTCCCTAGCCCCGGGCTCCTACACTCCTCATGGGGCAATGTAGGAGTGGATGATGGATGGATGGATGGATTATTATGTATTCCATGATAGGTTAGATGACAGTTCAGTAGTCAAACACAAAATATTCTTTGTTGAGTCGCCTAGTTGCCCGCACTGTTTTGTATCTTGTCTGATGGGCGAGGATCTGTTCTCCAAATGACATTGTTCACTCCACCTATAACAAATGCATTAAATCTAAAAACAGTTTATAAATCATCCTGATTACAAAATTAGGTATAAAATATCGTCAAAATCAGTAAAAATAAAACCCATCACAAAACTAGGGGTAGGCCTACGATAGGCGGGGTAGGGTGGTATTTCTATCCCCATCACTATTCCAGGGTATCTCATCTATGGATATCGTAAATCGGGGTCTGCCTGTATTAATGGGTAAACTTAAAAGAACGAGAATAGATACTGATGTGAGGAATGGTTAATTGTAATATTTCCATATTCACAGACAGATATAGTAATAAAAATGCTGGGTCATAAAGTTAGCTATGAGAAATTTGAGAAAATAAAAGTCATCTGGTTGTGCATGGAGAGTAGAAGAATCGGTGTAAATATTGCTGAGCCAGTCCCTCCGGTCTGTTTAGGGGTTCTTATTCGGGTTTTAGACAGAAAAGTTAGTGTAAACTTCTATCTATCTATCTATCTATTGCCAGACGCCTCAATCCCGTTTGGGGTGGCCACAAACAAATTGCATCCACGTCGCCCTGTCCCCCGCCATTTCACTTCCCTGCTCCCAACTCACACCCCCCTCTCTCATATACCTCTCCACCCCATCCCTCCATCTCATCCTCGGCCTCCCCCTCCCTCTTCCCCCCTCCACCTCACTCCCATACACTCTCTTCGTCAGTCTTTCACCCTCCATCCTCTCCACATGGCCAAACCACCTCAGTGTGTTCCTCATAACGCTTCCTAACACATTCACATCCACACCACAACGCTCCTTTATATCCTCATTCGTCAGCCTGTCTCTCCATGTGACTCCACAGGCTCCTCTTAAATAACTCATTTCCACTGCTCTCACTCTTGACTTGTGTCCTTCCAACAACGTCCAGTCTTCACTTCCATACGTTAGAGTTGGTATCACAATACTGTCATATAGTAACTTTTTCACTTCCATGCTCACTTCCCTGTTTCTTATCACTGCTTTCAAAGAACCAGCAACCTTTCTTCCCTGCTGTACCCTTTCAAGCACTTCACCCTCCAAACCTGCATCCTTACTCATCACACTACCCAAGTACTTAAACGTACTCACATTTTCCAATTGCTCACCATCCAACCTCTCTGTACATTCACTGACTTCACCTCTCTCAAAGACCATCACTTTACTCTTCCCTACATTCACCTTTAGATTTCGTTTCTTACACACTCTCCCAAACTCATCCGCCAAGCCTTGCAGCTCCCCTTCGTCTTCACTCAACAACACAGTATCATCTGCAAACAACAGTACAGGGAGTTTCCAAACACTATCCTCTCTCACCAGGGCCACTCCAACATCCACTACCCTACCTTGTACCTCTTTTATTACCCCATCCATGTACAGATTGAACAATCATGGAGACATGACACATCCCTGTTTCAACCCAACTTTCAAAGAGAAAAATTCACTTAGTTCACCATCCACACACACTGCAGCCTTAGCACCATCGTACATACTCTTCACAGCATTCAACAACTTCCCATCTACTCCATATATTCTTAACACTTTCCACAATCCTTGTCTATCCACCCTGTCATATGCTTTCTCCAGATCCATGAAAGCCGCATACAACTTCTTTCCCTTCTCTAGATACTTTTCCACTAAAGATCTAAGAATGAATATCTGATCTACACAACCTCTTCCCATCCTAAAGCCTCCCTGTTCTTCTCCAACTAATTCCTCTGTTCTTTCTCTAACTCTGTCAATAAGTATCCTACCATACACTTTTCCTGTTATACTAAGAAGACAAATGCCCCTATGATTACCACACACTTCTTTTTCACCTTTTCCTTTGTACAAGGGAATAATTATACCTGACTTCCAATCCTCCGGCACTCTACCTTCCTCCCAGGCCAATCTGCACATCTTCCACATCCATTCTACTACTATCTCTCCCCCATGCTTCAGCATTTCACCACACACTCCATCAATTCCTGGGGCTTTCCCCGATTTAACTTTCTTCATTGCTTCCACAACTTCTATCCTACTGATTTCTTCCTGTCTTCTCACCTCCCTCCTTCTCCCAGTCATTCCCCAGCCACTTATACTCGCATTACTTCCATCCTCTATGTTCAACAATTCCTTAAAGTGTTCTTTCCATCTGCTCACTTTTTCTCCCTTCTCCACTAGTAATCTACCATTTTTATCTTTCACTCCCCTGCTAACTTCACTTCCACCCTGTCTTACTCTTTTCACCTCTTTCCAGAACATTTTCTTACAGTCCCTCCACTTTACACTCAAATTCCTTCCAAATTCCTCATGCACTCTCTTCTTACTCTCTCTTACTAATCTTTTCACCTCTCTCTTTCTTTCTACATATAACTCTTTCTTCCGCCTCTCATTTATTTCCATTTATTGCTTAATTTTTTTTTCATCATTATAGTAGTCTGGTGAACTATGATCATGGAGGTTTGACTGTTGAAATAGACTGGTGTTCATGCATGACATCACCACTAACCTTTGCATCTTTCTTAGAAGCCATAGCTATGGTTAAATGTAGGTAAAAAAAGCTAAGAATCAGACAAAATACAGGGATAATCACCAAGACATGCGATGGAAGTAATCCAAGTGAGCATGTGCTACACAACACCATCTGTGGCCACCCAGTAAACTGCTCTGGTGGGTGTGGGAACTTCAAATATCCTCTTGTAATTTGCCCAGATTAACAGAGGTGCCAAACCATCCAATGCCAGAAAATTTGTGTTGTAACTGTAGTGGGAAAACTAATTAACAGCATGTCCAAGGAAATGTGTTATGCATCAGTTCACTCATTACTGAAGTCCCTGGAATTCTGCTCCACATCATGGGCATTCCTTCCTTATTTAGCTTCATGGTTACACAGTCATATAGAGTCAGTCCCACAACTGTTAAGTTAAAAAGGGATGTTAAATCCTTGTCATGCTCTGCTCCATACAAAAGTCACTAAACCAGCCCAATCTCATGTCTGTTCCTTAATGTCATTCTCCTCCATATCCCTCTTTCTCACCGACTCATTCACCATTTCTGTCCAGTTTTTTCCTTAGGCTGATCCACCTTCATACCTCTCTTTCTCAAAGACTTACCTTATCTGTTCACCTTCATGGCCTACCATTCATCCCACATTCAAACTCACTCTCATATACTCTATACCCGTTTCACCAGTCCATCTGTACCCACTTCCCATATGATCATACCACATAAGTATATCCTCTTCATCTCAGTTATCCATGGACTAAACACCACATATTTCATTAATCAAATTGTTTTTTATCCTGTCCACTCTCTACACCCCACACACATTTCCCAGTATCATTCTCCATTGCTGTAAAACTGTTGTTTTCATGGCACACCATAGTCTCACAGTCATGCTTTATACCAAAAATAGGAGGGAGGAGCAAAAATATAGAAATGAGGGTTGAAAATAGTGTGAAGGTGTGAAGGATGAAGGTGGAAGAATGCCAACAGTTGTAAGTGAAGTACAGAGCATATGGAAGGAATACAGTACAGTAAACTCTCAATTAACTGTTGTAATTCTGCCAAGCCCTCTGCCAGTTAAAGCAAAATGCCAGATATTGCACATCCAGCACAACATTTGGCCTTGAGCCAGATACTGTGCGTCTGTCTGTCTTGACCCTCTGTGCTAAAAGCTTTACCCTGAATAAAAGATGAAAACTAAACATATAAAAACAATACAATAATGATACGGTACAGTGATACAGTACTGTACATAGTATACTGTATGAACTCACCAGATGTCGGCATCAGTGGGGAGAATCAGCACTGGGGGTTCAAACTCGTAAACATTACAGTATACAACAGTACGGGTAGATTAACATTAAAAATAGAGCATTAGGACATGAGCATTGACAGGCCATTATCTTTGCAGTACAATACAGTACAATAGCTTGAACATAGGATGCCACAGAGTTGGGCAAAGCACCAGCATTTTGTGACCGCATGGTCAAAAGAGTGGGAACGCACAGGCATGTCTTGACACTACGACATCTACAGGCAAGAATGAGAGTGCGGTGGTATTCTTGGCTTGCTAGATAAGCCATGCCCATGATGGATTCTGATTGGCTGGGACGTAGTGGGCATTTTCACTGGCTCGTGAGTTTTGGGATTTCCCTTGGTGCTGGTTGGCTACTTCTTATGAGCCGTTTGAAACCCCTTAACACCGGATATTGCTTTGGACTGCTGGTTACGTCCTGTTTTTGCACGGGATGTTGCATAAAAGTTGCCGGCTATTGCAGTAATGGAGCCAGATATTGCGTTGGGACGGATATTGTGATGACGGATAATTGAGAGTTCACTGTTCTTTGAAAGGCTCATTAACCCTCTCAGGAATGATGATGCAATGTGCATCATATCAGTGGTGGGCTGAAGAGTAACCGATGACTCAGTTTTCGTAATTTTAGACGTAATATTCACCAAAAATTAAGTTTTAACAGTACAGTACAGTATTCGTGTGTGTGCGCACTGCCTGGATTTTGGCTTTGCCCTCAACCTAATAATTTCTCCACCAAGGCACTTCCTATGGCTCTGTCACCAATCCCTTTCCTATTATCTTTGGAAAGAGACTTGTCAGAGGTGGATGAGGCAAGAGGTCCACATAAGGTGGGAATAGAAGTGGACTAGATCTATTGCCAGATGCCATAATCCCGTAAGGGGTGGCTATTTGACTTTGAGTTATTTGTTTTACGGGGAGGGGCACTAACCCTCCACCAACCCAGTCGTTGACATGTAGGGAGCACATATGGTTTGGTTATATGGTTACCACCCAACGTTGTAAATGGTTTCTTGGCATACAGGAAACCATTTTGCTTGACACTCAGTGTAAAGCCACCTGTAAAGGAAAGAAAAGCAATAAGAAGTGACAGGAAAGATGGGGGAAATAGGAAGAGAGGAGGGCAGGCACAGAAAAAGAATAATAAAGGCTAAGGAAGAAGTAAGCAGCACTACATCAAGTGAGTGGATGATGGTCACCACCACCTACCACTAAAAGTTCAAGAAATTATCATTCTGCACCTGGCAAAGTCACAAAGAAGACTGAGGTACGCTTGCGTGAGGTGGCAGGAGTCACTCATTACTCTTTGGTGCCGAGATCAAATGGCGAGTTGTTCAAACGATGGCAGGAATACATTAGCGGCTCCTTCCGTCACCTGGTGGTCCTCGTCCACCCATTTTGTCGTGGCATTTGCTGCTTCCCAGAATGTAGGGGTTATGAAGTGTATTTTGATGTCTAGTGTTACTGAGGGCACTGCAAAGGGGTTTTAAGCCATAACATTGTGAAATTTTCATTGTGGGAGCTATCAAAACTTTCCCTCCTTTGCAGAAATTTATTTTTCTCTGGTGCCCATGTAATGTAATCCGGACAAAACACAAGGGGTTTTGTATTTTCATTGAGTGTCACTTCTTATTGCTTTTCTATCCTTTACAGGTGGCATTACATTGAGTGACAAGCCAGATGGTTTCCTGTAAGCCAAGAAACCATTTACAGCGCTGGGTGTTAACCATATAACCAAACCATACGTGCCCCCTACGTGTCAGCAAGTGGGTTGGTGGAGGGTTGGTGCCCCTCCCCGTAAAACAAATAACTCAAAGTCAGATGGCCACCCCTTATGGGATTATGGCATCTGGCAATAGATAGACAGATAGATAGAATATGTAAGGGTAGCCAGATTATTAATGACACAATGGAAAGTGTCAGTTAGGGAAACACCCACTTTGATTGCATGGAGGAGATGTGTTATCTGAAGGACATGTTGAGCATGGAAGGAAGAGCAGAGGCTGGTTCCAATGCTGGATTGAGAAATGGATGAAAAATAATAATGAAACACTTGCCTCCCCAAACTACAAAGGGCTTCCTTTTTGTGCAAAGGGCACACTCTGCAAAATGTGTGAGAAGTGTTAGGCCCTATGCTGTTTGCCTGTGAGACGGTGTGTAAGAGATGATACATGCAGATTTGAATGCACAGAACTGGGAATGTGGAGACGAATTAACAGCTTACCGAGTGACACAACAGAGAATACAATAGTGCACTGCAAGAGTGATTTGGTATAAGAAACATCAGAGAGGTGAAGGAAACCGGTAGGCTGGGAGTAGGGAGGAGGATGGCTGACGAAGGATAGTCACAGTTGTGAATATGGAAAAAAGAATGCCCAGAGGCCGACAGAGGAAGTTTGGTAAGGGTCTGCCTGGAGACCTTTAAGTTAAGGGACTTGAGCAGACACAGGGAGACTTCCCTCAGGAGAGAGGACATATGTATGATAATTGGTTATGTCATAAGGGCATTTGTTTTGAAGCATTACCACTCTCACTCCCTCTATGCACGTGTGTGATTGTTTGCCTTGTATCATTATTCTTCTGTGTGAACAGGTTTGCATTGCTGTCTTTGTATCTTGTGACACAGGCACCTGTAGAAATTTTACTCAACATTTAGTGTTTATTTTTACTTTTATATTCTTGCTTTGCCTTGATTGACATCGTTCCTCAGGTGGTTGGGTTTGTTCTTCATGAATGAGTTAAACTTGTATAACAATGTTACTTTTTAAATACAAATGTCTCTAATACCTTCTGTGTCCATTTCAGCTGTAGATATATGAACTTCATATAGTGAAATTATGTGTGAAATTAAGGAAGCATCATGCTTGGAAAAATGAATTTGACACTCTAATTAAGGTGTTCCAATTGGATTGAGCCTGTGCAGGTTTAAATGCAGGGTGGTTGGGTCTTATTGCTCACGTAATGCCACTCAGGGATGAGTGAGGCTGGACACTCTCACTTAAATATCAGGACCAACTTGCCTAGCCCCGGACTGCTACGCTCCTCATGGGGCAACGCAGGTTTGGGTGGTGGTGGTGATGATGATATAACTGCATCTACTTCCCGTAAAACAAATAACTCAGAAGTCAAATGGCCACCCCTTACAGGATTATGGCGTCTGGCAATAGATAGATAGATAGATAGATACATAGGACAGGATAGTTTAAAAGTAAAGTGTGAACAACAATATAATCTGCCATTTATGACTCATACCAAGTTGCTGGCTAACATTAGGAATGCCAGAGGCTCAACAGTCCACAGAGTTAATATATAGATGTATACAGTATTTTATTGTAATAATACAGTATTGTGTAATGTATTTGATACTACTGCATGGGTGGTGAACTGAATGAAACGAAGGCAATGATTGATTATCTGTGTGTGGATGAAAGGATGCAAAGATGTGTAATGGATGCAAGAGCTTATAGAGGTTGGGGGAGTGGACTTTCTGACCGCTACTTGGTGGTTGCCAGAATAAAGATCCAAATAAGATAGAGAAATAGAAGAAGGGAAGGACGGGAAGAAGAAGTATTTGCAAGGAGAGTGGAAAGGTTACAAGAGGATGAGAAAAAGGCAGAATATAAGAGAGAAGTGGAGGAACGATTGGGCTAATATGAATTGGAGCAGATGGGGGACGTGGAAGGTGTGCGCAGGATATTCACAGAAAAAATATGTGCAGCATGTGATGTGGTGTGTGGGATGAAGAGAAGATGGAGGGGGGTGCAAGGAACAGCATGGTGGAATGAAGAGGTGAGACAGGGTGTGGCACAAAAGAAGAAAGCATACAAAGAATGGATGAGAAATAGGGGTGTGGAAGACGTTGAGAGGCGGAAGAGAGAGTTATATGTAGAAAGAGAGAGGTGAAAAGTTTAGTATGAGAGAGTAAGAAGAGAGTGGATGAGGAATTTGGAAAGAATTTGTGTGTAGAGTGGAGGGACTGTAAGAAAATGTTCTGGAAAGAGGTGAAGAGAGTAAGACAGGGTGGAAGTGAAGTTAGCAGGGGAGTGAAAGATAAAAATGGTAGATTACTAGTGAAGAAGGGAGAAAAAGTGAGCAGATGGAGAGAACACTTTAAGGAATTGTTGAACATAGAGGATGGAAGTAATGCGAGTATAAGTGGTTGGGGAATGGCTGGGAGAAGAAGGGAGGTGAGAAGACAGGAAGAAATCAGTAGGATAGAAGTTGTGGAAGCAATGAAGAAAGTCAAATTGGGGAAAGCCCCAGGAATTGATGGAGTGTGTGGTGAAATGCTGAAGCATGGGGGAGAGATAGTAGTAGAATGGATGTGGAAGATGTGCAGATTGGCCTGGGAGGAAGGTAGAGTGCCAGAGGATTGGAAGTCAGGAATAATTATTCCCTTGTACAAAGGAAAAGGTGAAAAAGAAGTGTGTGGTAATCATAGGGGCATTTGTCTTCTAAGTCCATCCATCCATCCATCATCCAATCCTACGTTGCCCCATGAGGAGCTTAGGAGCCCGGGGCTAGGCAGTTGGTCCTGACATTTAAGATGAGAGTGACCAACCTCACTCATCCCTGAGTGGCATTACATGAGCAATAAGCCCCAACCATCTCTTGGATATAAACCTTCACCAGCTCAATTTGATTGGAGCACAATAATTACCCACTAAACAACCAGGTGCCAAAATTTGGTTATATGGTTACCACCCAGTGTGGTAAATGGTTTCCTGGTTTACAGGAAACCCTTTGGCTTGTCACTCAGTGTAGAGTCACCCACAGGCAGAGGGAAAAGGAGAGAATGAAGGAATGAAATACAGAAGAGGGAGTGTAAAGTCACCTGTAGGCAGAAGGACGAGGAAAGAATGAAGGAAAGAATGATAGAAGAAGATGGAAGGAAAGAAGGATGGAGGAGGGGACAGGGGAGACACCCGAGAGCAGCACTACATTGAGTGAGTGGATGGTGAGCTTCCCCACCTCTTCTTAGTATAATAGGAAAAGTGTATGGTAGGATACTTACTGAGAGAGTTAGAGAAAGAACAGAGGAATTAGTTGGAGAAGAACAGGGAGGCTTTAGGAAGGGAAAAAGTTGTGTAGATCAGATATTCATTACTAGATCTTTAGTGGAAAAGTTTCGTGAGAAGGGAAAGTTGTATGCGGCTTTCATGGATTTGGAGAAAGCATATGACAGGGTGGATAGACAAGGATTGTGGAAAGTATTAAGAATATATGGATTAGATGGGAAGTTGTTGAATGCTGTGAAGAGTATGTATGATGGTGATAAGGCCGCAGTGCGTGTGGATTTTGAACTGAGTGAATTTTTCTCTTTGAAGGTGGGGTTGAAACAGGAATGTGTCATGTCTCCATGGTTGTTCAGTCTGTACATAGATGGGGTAAGAAAAGAGGTACAAGGTAGGGTAGTGGATGTTGGAGTGGCCCTGGTGAGAGAGGGTAGTGTTTGGAAACTCCCTGTACTGTTGTTTGCAGATGATACTGTGTTGTTGAGTGAAGACAAAGGAGAGCTGCAAGGCTTGGTGGATGAGTTTGGGAGAGTGTGTAAGAAACGGAATCTAAAGGTGAATGTAGGGAAGAGTAAAGTGATGGTCTTTGAGAGAGGTGAAGTCAGTGAATGTACAATGAGGTTAGATGGTGAGGAATTGGAAAATGTGAGTATGTTTAAGTACTTGGGTAGTGTGATGAGTAAGGATGGAGGTTTGGAGGGTGAAGTGCTTGAAAGGGTACAGCAGGGAAGAAAGGTTGCTGGTTCCTTGAAAGCAGTGATAATAAACAGGGAAGTGAGCATGGAAGTGAAAAAGTTACTACATGACAGTATTGTGATACCAACTCTAATGTATGGAAGTGAAGTTTGGACGTTGTTGGAAGGACACAAGTCAAGAGTGAAAGCAGTGGAAATGAGTTATTTAAGAGGAGCCTTTGGAGTCACATGGAGAGACAGGCTGACAAATGAGGATATAAAGGAGCGTTGTGGTGTGGATGTGGATGTGATAGGAAATGTTAGGAGGAATACACTGAGCTGGTTTGGCCATGTGGAGAGGATGGAGGGTGAAAGACTGACGAAGAGAGTGTATGTGAGTGAGATGGAGGGGGGAGAGGGAGGGGGAGGCCAAGGATGAGATGGAGGGATGGGGTGGAGAGGTATATGAGAGAGGGGGATGTGAGATGGGAGCAGGGCAGTGAAATGGCGGGGGACAGGGCGATGTGGAGGCGATTTGTTTGTTGCCACCCTGAATGGGATTGAGGTGTCTGGCAATAGATAGCTAGCTAGCATACCCACAGAAGTTTGCTGGACTAACTAGTAATCTTTCCATCACTAAACGTTTGCAAATACCATTATCTTTGTGTCCATACTGTTACTGATCCCACGATGACCAGTTCTGAAATGTTTCCATATACTGTACTGTATTCGTATGTCTTGATTTCTGATAATTTTGTTATGTCGTGTCATGTACTATTGCCAAAATTTTTGTTTGGTATTTTACTGACACTTTTTGGACTTACCCTGAAATAATGCAAAAAGAATTAGGTTGATATCTGTTACCAATCTCATGAAAGAAACTAAGAAACACATACATTTTTGCATGTAGTGATATCCTACAATTTTGCATAGTTACATTGTGCAATCGGTGGCTCAATCGGTAGAGAGTTGGCCTGCAGTCCTGACGGACCCGGGTTCAAATCCCGCTGAGGCAGGGAACAGTTTAAGGATTTGAATTTCATAAAATCAGACTTTACTGATCTACCAGAAGACCTGTCGACATGTCGTAAAAATACCCCTGCTAATACCAATACATCAGTCCTATGTGAGACAGGCCTAGCATGTATTCAGTATGGACGATGGGTGCTAGCGCCGAAGTGGTGACATGTAGAGGTGTGTGGTACATAGGAGGACTACTGGGCCTTGAAATCAGGCTGTGAAGCCTATGCCCAGAGTCGGTCAAAAAAAAAAAAAAAAAAAAAAAAAAAAAAAAATCACCCCACCCCTCACCCCAGTGCATTCCTTGGATGCACCCTGACCTAATGCAGAAAGAGTTAAATCTACATCTATTACCATTGAAAGAAGCAAACACACAGAGAAACACATGCACAGCGTGACTTTTTTATGTAGATAATCTTTGGAATGTATTTTAACTATTATTTGTTGTTACAGCACTATTTCCAGATAGCACAGCACTACCAGGCAGTGTTACAACAGTCCACAGCAAACAGCAGTAACAGCAACTCACAGACAAGTGTGCAACAAACAGCGGTGCAACCACAGACCATCCAAATAGTGCAGGCTGGAGGGCAAGGCACAGTTCAGGTTAAAGTTCTACACTTCATTTGTCATATATTTAAGTATAAAGTTGCTGCTTTTCTTCATCTGATCCCCCCACCCCATTTTGTTTTTTACATACTATGGTCAACCTTGTTATGATGTTATGATTGAGTTACATTCATGGAACCAATCAGATCATGCTCAGTCATATATCCAGCATAGGAACATTCTGGTTGATTTGGCTCAGTCACTGATCAGTTGTCTCAGCTAACCTCACCTAATATGACCTAACCTGATTCATCCTAAACTAACCTAATCTGATTCAACCTAAACTAACCAAACCTAATTTAACCCAGATTAACTAACTGGAATGATTTGGAGGTGAATGAATTTTGGGTCTGAGTCATACCATTGTACTCTGTCTGTAGGACACCATGCAGTTAACAAACCTAACTTGGTACTGTACTCTGTAGTAGCATAAATGTTATTTCTGCAGAATTTGGGTGAGGTGAATGAATTATACAATTATGAATGACAATCCCCATCATAAAATTTTCATCATTTATTAACCCTCTCAGGCACAGTCACGTGATTCGTGTTTCATGGGGATTGAGTTCAAGAAAATCAGTCACTCGAATCGCGTTTCTAAGCACAAAAATATTAGCCCCCCCAAAAAAGTTTCTGGCGAAATCGCGTCAAATTTTGACGCATTGTAGCGACTACTGCTCTTTCTAATGGTAAGGCATTGGCAACACTGAGTTGCCTCACTGGGCCCAACACATAGCGATATACCTCAGTCTCTTCCAAGCAGCCAGGCGGTGGGTTTTGTTGTGTCTTCAGTCCCTTCAAACTCCTACTAATTCTCCCCCTCCTGCCCGAGCCGAAGCCCCTGTGGACCCAGTGTGATAATGCAATATTTGTGAGCATATTTGTATGTGATATTGTCGATGGAACATAGATATATGTCACGAAAAGGAATTGTGTCCGTTATGAAGCGTTAGGGTTATGAGCCGATATGCGTGTTCACTGTTGCGGGGTTTCGCCTCTCGCCCTCCCCAAGGCCCATGGGGTGATTACAAATACATATAAAATGAAGCCAATGCCTAAAGTGTATTTTGTGTGAAAGATATTGTGGCTGGCTTGGTGAAATTATGGAACCATAGTGTGGAATGGGGCAGGCATCACGTACAGTTTTTATAGTCGGGAAGGAAGAATTAGAGGTGTTTAGTGATGGAATTATTGATTCTGATAGTGAAAATGCATATGGAATTGTGTGAAATATGTGCCAATACAATAGAGTCGCAGTGAATGTTCACAGAGGCATATTTCATGCATTCACTGACTTAGCTAAAACAAAGCGCAAGTGTCAGAGATAAGAAATATGCCACAGTCACATATACATACGTATGTCGTGCAGCGAATGTTCGTGGAGAAATCTATTGTGTGGATCGCATGTGTTTTAGGCAATTGTATTGCAAGGAGAGAAGAAAATATGCCGCAGCCACAGACACACACACACGCGCACACACACTCACCCACACCCACACGCTCACCCACATGCACACGCTCACCCACATGCACACGCTCAAACACACACGCACACGCTTAAACACACACAGAGGGATTCAATCTAGGCGGACGTGTGACACCGGCGCTCCGTACCAAATCATCACGGCCAGTGACATTACCTAAATAGTATCTTTGTATGAGTCAAGCTCAGTACCAGGTTAGACTAAATGATTGTTCATTATTAAAAGGAAAAAAATAAGTTTAAACAAGACTTGTACAAACAGGAAATAGAACCAAGACGAAAGAATACGCTGAGTCATCTCTGAGGTTTGTTTAGACTACAACAACACGGAGATTGTAAGTACCTGCTTTACACTTTAAGTGTTGCAAAATGGATACATACTTCAGTAAAACAAATTTGGAAAAGAAAAGGGATAAAGGTAAAAAGCAAAATGATGATTTCTACCAAGAACTGGTTGAAGTAGAGACCCACAATAGACTGGTTGAATGTGTAAACAAACTAGAAATGGCTTTCAAAAATGAAATTGATGAAATAAAGAAGCAGATGCACTTGCAAAAGGAAGAAATAGAAAAACTAGGAAGGGAGGCCAATAAGAAAGACACAACCATCAGTGAACTAACAGTGGAATTGAGTACACTTAGGAAGAAAATGAGTGAAATGGCAAGTACAGTAGTCAATCACGAGAGTGTTATGGAAGAGTTCAAAAATGACACAGAGACAATTAGGCAAGTTAGCAGTCTTATTGACCAGAGCAGTGATATTGAGGAGAAGATAACACAAGTGAATGAAGCTGTGCAAAGCTACAAAAATGATGTGGAAACCACATATGCTGAAATGGTGAAAGTAAAGAAAGACTTAGAAACAAGGGTGGAGGAAAAAAGCATTAAAAAGGAGGTGAAAAGAATAATCCAAAACAATCCAAAGTTAGTCAGAGATTCAGTAGAAATAAACAAATCAATAGTAATCACTGGTATAGAAGAGGAAGAAGTTAAAAACAAGATCACAAGAGACAAAAAGGAGATGGCAAATGTAATGAGCTTACTGAAAGAAGTATCAGAGGAAATCTGTAGTAAAGACATAGAGGAACACAAAAGGTTAGGGAAATACGAGAAAAGCAAGACAAGACCTCTAAAGGTGACTTTCCAGAGTGTAAACACTGTGAAAGAGATACTAAACAATGCAAAGAATCTTAAGGAAAAAGAGGAGTTCAAAAATATATGGATAAAAAGATGCCTAACACAAGAGGAACTGGAATTACTGAAAGAGAAAAGGGAGGAAGCAAAAACAAAAAATGAGGGAAGATCAGCAGAGGAGAAGAAGAAATTTTTTTACAAAGTAATAGGATTGCAGGTACGAAAGTGGTACACAAACAGGATGGAAGAAAAAGGAGGAAGGTAGTAGAACCATGTCATGACAAGTATATAAACAAGATGATAAAGTTGATGTACTCAAATGTGGATGGAATGGTATCTAAATTACTAGAGATGAATGATTATGTCAGAGAAAATGAACCACAAATAATATGCCTAACTGAAACAAAATTAATACCAAGGATATCAAATGACATACTAAACTTAGAGGAATACAATATATGGAGAAGAGACAGATATTTAAAAAAGGAGGAGGAATTATAATATTAACTAAGAAAAATCTAAAAGTCAATGAAATAAAACTAGATATACCATCACAAGTAGAACTGATTGCAGTAGAGATCGACACATCTGAAGGTAAAGTAATTGTAGCCAATTTGTACATGCCACCCAGATCAAACACATGGGAAAGAGACGAATATGAGGACCTGGCAGAGAGTACAATTCAGAGTGTAAGATCATTGCTACATAAAATGGAAGAGAAATCGGAAAGAATTATACTAACTGGGGATTTCAATACAAATATAAATTGGAATACTCTAGATATAAATAGCCAAGAAAGCTGTTGGGACCAAAAGCTCCTGGATCTCGTACAAGAGTTTTTCTTAACGCAACATGTGAGGGAAACCACCAGAAAAAGAGGACTTGATGTACCTTCAGTGCTAGATCTAATATTTACAAGGCAAGAAAATGATATTGACAGTTTAATATATCACCCTCCACTCGGCAAAAGCGATCATGCAATACTAAATTATAACTTCAGGATAGCATATGACTTAGTAAACAGCAATGATAGTTACAAAAAGAGCCTAAACTATAAAAAGGGAAATTATCAAGACCTAAAGAAGTATTTCTTAGAAGTTGATTGGGAAAATGAGCTTAGAGGACAAGATTTAAATGCTGTATATAAAAATTTTTGTGAATTTTATGAAATAAGAGTTCAGAAGTACATCCCACAGCACAAAGAAGCAGATAAGAAAATACAGAAATGGTTCAATACAGAATGTAAAAAATCAAAAGAAAGAAGAGATTTGTTGTGGAATAGATACAGAAGACACAATAGTGAAAGGGCGTATAATAATTACAAACAGGCAAGAAACGACTATACAGGAATAAGGAGGGAAGCCCAAAAACAGTTTGAGGAGGATATAATAAATAAAAGTAGTGATCAACCAAAGCTGTTTTACAGCTATATCAGAAGCAAAAGTAAAGTAAAAGATATAATACAATCCATTACAGACGAGGGAATCACTTATACACAAGAGAAAGATATTTGTGAAGCACTAAATAAGAATTTCCAATTAGTTTTTACAGAAGAAAAAACTTTTGAGAGGGACTATGTGGAACACGCATGTCCGCACATACTACCAGATGTACAAATAGCAGAAAAAGTAATACAGGGGGGGTTAAGTAGATTAGACAGAGGAAAAGCAAGTGGTCCTGATGAAATTTCATGTTGGGTATTACGAGAATGTGCAAAGGAGTTAAGTAAACCATTATTTTTAATTTTCAAGGAATCCTTGAGTCAAGGTAAACTACCTGCTATTTGGAAAAAAGCAAATATTGTCCCCTTATTCAAGAAATGAAATAGACAAAATCCACTCAACTACCGACCAGTATCACTGACCAGTGTTGTAAGCAAGGTATTAGAAAAACTTATAAGAAAAGCTTGGGTAAATCATCTAGAAGAACACAGTATGATAACAGAAAGACAGTTTGGTTTCAGAAAAGGAAAATCATGTGTTACTAATCTGTTGAGCTACTATGACAGAGTAACAAACACAATACAGGAAAGGGAAGGATGGGTGGACAGTATCTATTTAGATTTCAAGAAAGCTTTTGACACAGTACCACACCAAAGACTTTTATGGAAACTGTACCATCAAGGAGGAATTCGAGGCAAACTGTTTTGTTGGTTGCAAGACTTTCTCATAAAAAGAGAAATGAGGACAGTACTAAGAGGAAACTACTCATCATGGAAAGAAGTGACTGGTGGAGTACCACAGGGTTCAGTGCTGGCACCAATCATGTTTTTAGTGTATATAAATGATATAAACAGTAACACTGGAAATGAGAGCTATCTGAATATGTTTGCAGATGATGCAAAAATAGAAAGGAGAATTACTAACACAGACTCTTGTAAAGAGCTACAAGAAGAATTAAATAAACTTCATGAATGGAGTAGTACATGGCAAATGGAATTCAATGTGGACAAGTGTCATGTAATCAAGTTTGGTAAAAGTGGAAAAAGACCTGATTGGGATTATAAGTTAGGAAATAAAACCCTATACACATCAGAAAGAGAGAAAGACCTAGGTGTGATTATCAATAACAGACTATCTCCGGCTGACCACATCAGCGAGAAGGTACGGAACATGTATACACTGCTTGCAAATATGAGAATAGCATTCACATACATAAATGAAGACATGCTAAGAAGGATAATAACATCATTCATTAGACCAACCCTGGAATATGCATCAGTAGTCTGGAGTCCTCATCTCAAAAAGCACATAGACAAGATTGAAAAAGTTCAAAGGGCCGCTACAAGATGGATACCAAGCTTAAGAGACCTAAGCTACGAAGAAAGACTAAATAAACTGAATCTACCAACACTACAGAAGAGAAGGAAAAGAGGTGACATGATAATGTTATATAAATGCATATCAGGAAAGGAGAAAATTGACATAAATGATTACTTAACATATGGAGAAGCATCAGCAAGAGGACACTGCAAAAAACTGCATAGGAAGAGAGGTGATAAAGAGGTAAGGAAATTCAGTTTCCCAAACAGAGCAATTGATCAATGGAATGCACTACCGAATGAAATAGTGTGTGCCAAAACAATTCACAAATTTAAGGATATGTACGATAAATATGGTTTAAGACACGGGACAGTACGAGCTTGACTCATTCCTGTAAAGATACAATTAGGTAAGAACAATTAGGTAAGGTAAGAACACACACGCTCACCCACACACGCACACGCTCACACACTACATAACTCCTCATCTTCAAGCTACTGCCAGCATCTCAACACCTCTGGAGGAAGTGAGTTATCCGTATTTTGTTGATCTGTATATTGACCTGTTTATATAGTTCAATATTTTTTACACAAATAAATAATGTTTTTTATATACACACATATGAGATGGAAGAAAGTTCAGCTTCTTCGTCAGAACCTGGCAAAAAGACTAGTGGTCATGTCGAGTTTCTGACAGCATTATCAAAAACCTTATGATATTTTACTTGTATACTTTGAGTAAAAAAAGAAAATAATAAAACGTAATGAGCGAAAATATGTAGCCGTGGGTGAGGTAGGGAAAGAGTGTTTTTTATCTCGCGTGCGGTTGAGGAAGAGTATTCTACATTTGTCGTCCAATTACTCCAAAACTATTGGACGTATCGATTTCCCGTAAGAACCACGATAAAGAGCAGTAAATTCTACGTATGTTCATTTACAGAATATAAGCCTCTGGGAGCATTTTCTGTTGGAAAAGTTGGGGGAACAGACTGTTTCGGTAAAGTCAAAAGTGTTCGGAGGAGTAATCTCACTTTGTCTGCCAATTACTTGAAAACTATTGGACGTATCGATTTCCTATAAAAATCATGATAAAGAGCAGTAAATTATACGTATGTACAAGACATAACAATGTAATATCTATGATAAGAATTCGTTGTTACATAGACGGGAATATTGCATATGCTGTGCGCACATCACGAAATTGAAGTATGGACGTGAGTTCCCAGTCGTTTTTGGTGATTTACTCAAGAACTATGAGGCGTATGGAAACCAAGAGGTGCTCATTAGAAAGCTAGTGAAATTCTGCATGATATTATGGAATAAAAACATAACATCTGCAAGAAAATTTCCATATTAGGGCTTGATATAAAAAAAAAAAAAAAAAAATGGCTTTCAGTTTTTGGCTATTTTCTTGAAAACTATAAATCGTATCAACACCGGATTTGTCTCTTTAGAAAGCTGATGAAATTCTCTATCAAAACTTCTAATACCATTTTCCTGTATGATGGAAAACACTCGAATGGTGATGTTGGGAAGTGAACGTGACGTAGCAAAATTTTATTCACGGCCACCTAATGTTGTTTTATTCGTGTTTTCCTGTGTTTTTGTGGTGTATATCAGCTAGAACAAACATCGATGAATAAGATGACATAGGTTTCATGGCAGTATATTGATGTTTGGGTGGCGAAAATAAGGAGAGAATACATAATTTTTTTTTCACCGTGTCGGTCAGGATCACTTGATGGTCGTGATCGTCAGCTTTTACCCTCCTGGAAGGGAGCTGAGAGCTCATATAGTCCGATCTAAGGGCAAGGCTGTGACCTTCACACACCCACACACCCGTCCCCTTGCTCAAGGGGGACAGTAACCACCCACTTCGTCAGTGAAACTTTTCGCACCCTGAGCGACGCTCGAACTCCCGTCTACCAGATGGCAAGCGAGAACGTTACCACTGCACCAGCGAGTGTGTGTTATTTGCCGCGCGCGTGCAGCCGGGCCAGGCGGCTTCGCAAAAAAAGTTGTGTGCCAGAAAACTTACTGAAACTTATCGTGCTCGAGAGGGTTAATAGAGGCACTCCTGCTATTTGTCCCACCATGCTAGTATGGAGTTATGTCAAAAAGCACAGGAAAACTGGTGCTTGGTGATGTCACATGTAAACAAATGTTTTGATTGGTCACTGGATCTCTCCTGGCCAGTGCATGTTCTCACTGGCTGCAGCACCTCTCCTGGGACTTCCCAGAATAACGGAATCCTCCCAAAACTCCTTGGATTTCATGAATGTTCCATTCTAAATGAGAGTGAACTCTCATACAGTCATGTCTTGTTATGCGATAGGGTTGTTTCAAGTAAAAACCTATTGCATAGTGAGGTCACTATAACTTGGATTCAGTGGGGTTAGGGAGGGTAACCTTGACCACAAAATCTAAAACACCACCGCCAAAAACTCTGCCACCCACCTGATGTTTGTCCTGGACTGGTCTGAGTCATCACCAAGGGTCCCATTCTGAGGCTGGGGGACAGCTGGAGGGCCTGGACGATCTCTCCAGGTCCTAAGGAGGAGGTGAAGAGAGATGGGGAGAGCAATGTGGTGATGACAAGCGAGAGTGATGCGGAGAGGCCGAGGGAGAATGGAGCAGTGCGGGTGAGGGAGAGCTTGGCAGTAGTAGTAGTAGTAGTTGTTCCCTAGGCAGTCTGGCTGAACAGCCCCGAGTCCCTTAGGAAGGCCATGGGCGAGACCGGGCTTTCCCACAGAGCTCTGAAAGTGTGTATGATGTGTTGTTGGCGTAGGTGATTGTGTTCAATGCAGTCTTCCATAATGTGCTTAATAGTATGGGGTGCTGTGTTGCATCCTGGACAGGCATCAGCGACGGAGTCATCCAGCCTCTTCTGGTAGCTTAAGAGGGCTGGATGGTGCCCACATCTCAGCCTGGCCAGGTGGACCCTGTCCTCACGAGGAAGATAGGATTCAGAAGGGTGGATGTCGGGAGGCTGTGCATGCAGCTGTGTGTTGTCTTTAACCCCTTAACCGCGGGGCGTCACTTTCGTGACGCTTGGGAGCAAGGGATCATACCGCGGGGCGTCGCTTTTGTGATTCTGTGTTATTTTGAATTCACCCGGGCTTCCAAGTGGGGGCTTGTATCATCTATCAGTACTGCCGATGTCCAACACTAGTCAGCACTCCTAATCTCATCTGTACTCCCATCCATTGTTGACAATTTAGCCATTTCTCCCCGTTCTTGACTCCCCTCCCTACCCCCCCTTCATTACCCTATCCTCTCGCCTGCCCGGCCATGCTACGCTAAGTAAATCTTCCCTGGAATTTTTCACTGATTTCATCCATTGAAATAAGCCCTATGTCGTATTCTTATACCAAATAATATATACAAGAAAGAAATAAGGTAAGTGAGAGTGCCATACACCTGGAATTGGCTAATTATCACCTGACAACACCTCACGTGCACTCGTTCGCTAATTTTCGCTTTTTTTTTCCCCTTGAAATATGCCGTATAATCTATTTTCGTAATAAATATACATGTAAGGAGGGAAGGGAGAAGCCTAAGTGATATTTACATTCACCTGGAACTACCTAATTTATAATGTATTGTCTAGATTTCCTGCCAGTCATATCAGTGCTACACAAAGCTGTTTCAAGATTTAACATTGGTAGCTCTGATTATATATCTCCTAAGTAGGCCTCTAATCTATTTTCGTAATAAATATACATGTAAGGAGGGAAGGGAGAAGCCTAAGTGATATTTACATTCACCTGGAACTACCAAATTTATAATGTATTGTCTAGATTTCCTGCCAATCATATCAGTGCTACACTTAGCTGTTTCAAGAGCTACGTTGGTAGTGCTGAATAACCCTCAAGTAGGCCTCTCAACCCGGGCCGGCCCTCCTAGCAGTTCTCTCTCAGATTCCGAAGAGGAGGTACGGCTCATCCTTTTGCTGACTTCAGGGCCTTTTTTCACCCCCATGCAAGGGCCCTGTGACCTTTACCCCCTACTAAACCTCGTGTGGAAAGAGGTAAATGGCTGACAATTGATAAAAGAGTGACTACGATCTTTTTATTGAGTAAAACAGTGCAAGTGGAATTGTAAATAATGTGTAAATAATGTGTAAACAGCAAGTGAAAGTAATGAATGTAAATATACGTGAACAATGGAAAATAGTTTTATAAGTTACTTCAAGTGACAGTGCATAACACAGTGTAAATAAAATAGAAATGTAAATAACGTAAATAAAATAGAGAACGTAAATAGAAATGTAAATGAGTAGTATTATAAGAATACGAGTATATACGAGGTAGGATGGGACTGGAGTGTATTGGTGTTGTGATGAGGAGAGGTAGATTGAGGTGGTTTGGACATGTGGAGAGGATGGGGGATGATAGTTGGGTGAGGAAGGTGAGAAGTGTTAATATTGGGGGTGGGGTTATGAGGGGTAGACCGAGAAAGACATGGGACGAGGTCATTAAGTGTGACCTTAGGGTTAAGGGACTGAACAGGGAGGCTGCAATGGATCGTGCAGCATGGAGATACGCCATTAGGTGACCAAGGCCGACACATGCAAGCATGTTGGAACCTTTAAAAATGAAAACGAAACGAAAACGATACCCTAGGAGTAATGAAAGTGAAAGTTTCACTATAGCATGTCTGAATACTATGAGTTATGAGAGTGAAGATGAAAGTGACATTCACTCTCAATGCCAGTATACAGGATGAGAAAGTGAATGCTACGTATTTTACTGAAAGAAATTGAATCCCTACAGTGGCAATAAACTAATACTACTGAAGGAAACTTATGGATAAAGACTGTAGATATATATAAGTGTTATGTAGTTATAGAAATATAAAGTGTGAGGGGTTTTATGAATAATAAATGACAGAGTACCAAGAGTGAACTAGCGGAAGTGCGGCGGTCAGACGCGCTCATAATTTTCATTGCTTTCACAGTGTTTTTTTTTTTTTTGGAGTATGGATCCCAAACTACTTGAAAATCATAGAGTAGTATTTATAGTGTTTATATCTGGCTGTGGTAATCATATTACGGGTTGTCGGGAACTGTAAAGTGGAGACTTCATTACCCAACTTCAGAGGTCTCCACAAGTCCTACGGTAACTGACGAAGGCTCAACAAACATTCCAGGAGAAAGCTGAAGGTATGTGCCATAAGCATATATAATTTTAATATTCTAGGACTAATAACTGATTTTTGGCAAATATTTTTTGAGAGTCTGTCGGAGCCCGAATAACCCCGCGGCACACGCAAAACATCGGTAAACATGCCCGCGGTGTAGGGGTTAAGTGACTGAATGGAGCGGCAAGTGATCTGAGTGTGGATATGCTTCTGGAAGCTGGTCTGAGGTGGACGAGGGGGGAGAGATGACAGTATTTGTGTAAGATATCGTGTGCTGGGTGTTGTTTTGATGTTCCTTGGTGTGGGTGGATGTGCTGCCATGTACTGTAGTGGATGTTGTGGGTTTGTGGAGGCTGCAGCAAGAAACTGGGTGCCTCTCATGTCTAGGTGGCAACATTGTTAAGGAGACTTGTTGCCACATAGAGTTTTATACACTTTAAAGATGTGTTTGTAAGAAGTGGTATTAGAGTCTGCCTAGAGTACAATATTCTGTATACCGTATCTGATTAATATAAAAAAGTGCAAGAGGTGACAGAAGAATGTTATGGGACAACATTTGAGCGTAAAATTCTGGTATTCCTATGACCGTGTCTCTGCTCCCATCCCCTCTCTCCCTCTTACTCCTACTGATGTCTCCCTCACCCCTCCCTCGGTAGAGAGGCGGCCTGCAGTCCTGATGGACCCAGGTTCGAATCCCGGCTGGGGCAGGGAACAGTTTAAGGATTTGAATTTCATAAAAGCAGACTTTCCTGATCTACTAGATGACCCGCCGACATGTCATAAAAATACCCCCGCTAATACCAATACACCAGTCCTGTATGAGACAGCCCTAGCATGTATTCAATATGGACGGTGGATGTTAGCGCCGAAGTGGTGACATGTGGAGGTGGAGGAGGACTACTGGGTCTTGGGATAGGCTACTGGCCCCCCCCCCCCCCACAAAAAAAAAAAATAAAAAAAAAAACTTACTTTCATGCCTCTCCACTTTCTCCTCTTCCCACCTCCCTACCCTCATTCATTTATCCACGGCATTAACCTGATTGGTGCATTGCATTTCTCACTTGACTGTTTACTAAACCCAGCCCGTCCTGTTCTCAGTTGCTCGCAGTACTTCGACTAATTATCAATATTCCTTGCTGTTCGAGTCCCATTCTCACCCTCTCTGTCTCCTTCCCACTCCATTTATTCCAGCTGTCATTCTTTTCTTTGCCCCGTGGCACTACCAACATGCGCAAGATACTGAAATGCTTGAGGTCTCGTTCTTGTGACGTATTCCTTGCTTTTTTTTTTTTTTTTTTTTTTTTTTTTTTTTTTTTAAGTGAGCCTGGCAGTTGGTGACTGTTATTTCAGTAGGGGAAATTCAGCAAATATTTGTGCCCATTCCTCCTCCTTCTTGCCCTCTTTCGTCCCTAGGAAGATGTTCCCATTCTCCTCATAGTGTTCACTGGATCATGAAGCAGTATCAGAACCATAATGTTTTGCACTGCTGCATCATGTTTGGAGTAGAGAGTGGGAGAAAAAGACTCTGGCATGGCAAGAAACTCGAATGTAGAGGAACAGAAAGGTGACAAGAATAGACATGAAATAGAGTAGAGTGCGGTTTATTACGTAGATTAGTGCCGTGGATAATATAAGGTGGATGGCAGGGGGAGAGGGGAGTGGAGATGAAGGAAAGCAGGGGGGTGGAAGAGGGGGAGGTTGGAGAGGGACATCGGAAGGAGTACAAGGGAGAGACCAGAAGTTTCATCATTCCACGACATTCTTCTGTCATCTTTGTGCACATTTTTTGCCATTAGACATAAAGAATTTTGCATTCTGGGTGATTTACAGTACTAATTCTTACAAACACGTCTTTAAAGCGTATAAAAGCTTACGTGGCAACTAGTTCCCATACACTGCTGCCAGACAAAACCACCCGCATCAAAAAAAAAAAAAAAGGCCAGTTTCATCAAAATTCAACGCCTCCTCTGGAGAGTATCCCCCCTCCTTCATAAAGACCATGAACTGTTCAGGAAAGGCCTCAGGTGCTACATGACCTGCACTTGCAACCTTGCTATGCATGGTCCCATGTTTAAGGCCTGCATAGGCCTTGAAAAGCTCAAACCAGCCTGTGCTGACCATGAACTCCTCAAACCAGCCTGTGCTGGCCTTGAGCTCCCCCTTGACCTCCATACCTTCCTCTTCCTTAAACTCCTTCCCCAGATCGAGAACCTTATGCAAATGAAGTACTGTAACCAAGTACTGCACTGTAATGGGCTGAGGCCTGTGTCGCTTAGTCATTGCTAAAGTGCTTTAGTTTGAGCAGTGTAACTGTAATTTCAGGCTTTACTGTATAATAGTGTGGTAGGTGATGGCAACATCATCCGCTCACTTGATGTAGTGCTGCCTACGTCTTCCTTCGCCTTTATCAACGTCCGCCATCCTCTTTTCCTATTCCTCCCATCTTTTCTGTCACTTTTTATTGGTCTTTCTTTCCTTCATTCTTTCCTTGTCCTTCTGCCTATGAGTGACTTTACACTCCCTCTTCTGTCTTTTTTTCCTTCATTCTTTCCTCATCCTTCTGCCTGTGGGTGACTCTACACTGAGTGACAAGCCAGATGGTTTCCTGTACACCAGGAAACCATTTACTATGCTGGGTGGTAACCATATAACCAAATTTTGGCACCTGGTGGTTTAGTGGGTAATTATGGTGCTCCAGTCAGATTGAGCCGGTGAAGGTTTACGTCCAAGGGTTGGGGTTTTTTGCTTATGTAATGCCACTCAGAAATGAGTGAGGCTGGTCACTCTTATCTTAAATGTCAGGACCAGCTTGCCTAGCCCCGGGCTCCTACGCTTCTTGTGGGGCAACGTAGGATTGGATGATGAATGAATGAATGAAAGGAAAAGAGGAGACATGATTATGCTATATAAGTGCATCTCAGGAAAAGAGGAAATAGGCATAAATTAATATATAACTTATGGGGAAGCATCAGCAAGAGGATACTGCAAAAAACTACATAAAAAGAGAAATGAATAAAGACGTAAGAAAATTCAGTTTCCCAAACAGAGCAATTGATCAGTGGAATGCCCTGCCAAATGAAATAATGTGTGCCAAAACTATTCATAAATTTAAGGATATGTATGATAAAAATGGTTTAATACACGGGACAGTATGAGCTTGACTCATTCCTGTGAAGATACAGTTAGGTATGAACAATTAGGTATGAACACACACACACACAGACAGACAGACAGACAGACACACACACACACACACACACACACACACACACACACACACACACACACACACACACACAACACTTAAAGGATCTAAGCTACGAAGAAAGACTAGAAAAATTGGATCTACCAACGCTACAGGAGAGAAGGAAAAGAGGAGACATGATTTTGCATTATAATTGTGTTTCAGGGAAAGAGAAAATAGAAATAAATGAGTATAATTATAACCTATGGGAAAGCATCAGCAAGAGGACACTGCAAAAAACTAAATGAAAATAGAGGTGATAAAGATGTAAGGAAACTCAGTTTCCCAAATAGGGCAGCTGATCAGTGGAATGCACTACCAAATGAAATAGTGTATGCCAAGACAAATAATAAATTTAAGGATATGTATGATAAAAGCGATTTAATATACAGGACAATACAGGCTTGGCTCATTCCTGTTGAGATACAATTAGGTAAGAACAATTAGGTAAGAACACACACACACACACACACACACACACACACACCTTGAGCAAGGGGACGGGTGTGTACGTGTGTGAAGGTCACAGTCTTGCCCTTAGATCGGACTATATGAGCTCTCAGCTCCCTTCCGGGAGGGTAAAAGCTGACCATCACGACCATCAAGTGATCCTGACCGACCCGGTGACTTACACACACACACACACACACACACACACACACACACACACTATAGTAATCACTGGTATAGAAGAGGAAGAAGTAAAAAACAAGATCACAAGAGACAAAAAGGAGATGGCAAATGTAATGAGCTTACCGAAAGAAGTATCAGAGGAAATCTGTAGTAAAGACATAGAGGAACACAAAAGGTTAGGGAAATACGAGAAAAGCAAGACAAGACCTCTAAAGGTGACTTTCCAGAGTATAAACACTGTGGAAGAGATACTAAAAAATGCAAAGAATCTTAAGGAAAAAGAGGAGTTCAAAAATGTATGGATAAAAAGATGCCTAACACAAGAGGAACTGGAATTACTGAAAGAGAAAAGGGAGGAAGCAAAAACAAAAAATGAGGGAAGATCAGCAGAGGAGAAGAAGAATTTTTTTTTTTACAAAATAATAGGATTACAGGTACGAAAGTGGTACACAAACAGGATGGAATAAAAAGGAGGAAGGTAGTAGAACCATGTCATGACAAGTACATAAACATGATAAAGTTGATGTACTCAAATGTGGATGGAATGGTATCTAAATTACTAGAGATGAACGATTATGTCAGAGAAAATGAACCACAAGTAATATGCGTAACTGGAACAAAATTAACACCAAGGATATCCAATGACATACTAAACTTAGAGGAATACAATATATGGAGAAGAGACAGAAATTTAAAAAAAGGAGGAGGAATTATAATATTAATTAAGAAAAATCTAAAAGTCAGTGAAATAAAACTAGATATATCATCACAAGTAGAACTGATTGCAGTAGAGATCAACACATCTGAAGGTAAAGTAATTGTAGCCAATTTGTACATGCCACCCAGATCAAACACATGGGAAAGAGACGAATATGAGGACCTAGCAGAGAGTACAATTCAGAGTTTAAGATCATTACTACATAAAATGTTAAGATCATTACTACATAAAATGGAAGAGAAATCGGAAAGAATTATACTAATTGGGGATTTCAATACAAATATAAATTGGAATACTCTAGATATAATTAGCCAAGAAAGCTGTTGGGACCAAAAGCTCCTGGATCTTGTGCAAGAGTTTTTCCAAACGCAACATATGAGGGAAACCACCAGAAAAAGAGGACTTGATGTACCTTCAGTGCTAGATCTAATATTTACAAGGCAAGAAAATGATATTGACAGTTTAATATATCACCCTCCACTCAGCAAAAGCGATCATTCAGTACTAAATTATAACTTCAGGATAGCATATGACATAGTAAACAGCAATGACAGTTACAAAAAGAGCCTAAACTATAGAAAGGGAAATTATCAAGACCTAAAGAAGTATTTCTTAGAAGTTGATTGGGAAAATGAGCTTAGAGGACAAGATTTAAATGCTGTATATAAAAAATTCTGTGAATTTTATGAAATAGGAGTCCAGAAGTACATCCCACAGCACAAAGAAGCAGATAAGAAAATACAGAAATGGTTCAATACAGAATGTAAAAGATCAAAAGAAAAAAGAGATTTGTTGTGGAATAGATACAGAAGACACAATAGTGAAAGGGCGTATAATAATTATAAACAGGCAAGAAACGATTATACAAGAATAAGGAGGGAAGCCCAAAAACAGTTTGAGGAGAATATAATAAATAAAAGTAGTGATCAACCAAAGCTGTTTTACAGCTATATCAGAAGCAAAACCAAAGTAAAAGATATAATACAATCCATTACGGACGAGGGAATCACATATACGCAAGAGAAAGATATTTGTGAAGCACTAAATAAGAATTTCCAATTAGTTTTTACAGAAGAAAAAACTTTTGAGAGGGACTATGTGGAACACGCATGTCCACACATACTACCAGATATACAAATAGCAGAAAAAGTAATACAGGAGGAGTTAAGTAGATTAGCCAGAGGAAAAGCGAGTGGTCCTGATGAAATTTCATGTTGGTTACTACGAGAATGTGCAAAGGAGTTAAGTAAACCATTATTTTTAATTTTCAAGAAATCCTTGAGTCAAGGTAAACTACCTGATATTTGGAAAAAAGCAAATATTGTCCCCTTATTCAAGAAAGGAAATAGACAAAATCCACTCAACTACCGACCAATATCACTGACCAGTGTTGTAAGCAAGGTATTAGAAAAGCTTATAAGAAAAGCTTGGGTAAATCATGTAGAAGAACACAGTATGATAACAGAAAGACAGTTTGGTTTCAGAAAAGGAAAATCATGTGTTACTAATCTGTTGAGCTACTATGACAGAGTAACAAACACAATACAGGAAAGGGAAGGATGGATGGACAGTATCTATTTATATTTCAAGAAAGCTTTTGACACAGTACCACACCAAAGACTTTTATGGAAACTGTACTATCAAGGAGGAATTCGAGGCCAACTGTTTAGTTGGATGCAAGACTTTCTCATAAAAAGAGAAATGAGAACAGTACTGAGAGAAAACTACTCATCATGGAAAGAAGTGACTAGTGGAGTACCACAGGGTTCAGTGCTGGCACCAATTATGTTTTTAGTGTATATAAATGATATAAACAGTAACACTGGAAATGAGAGCTATCTGAATATGTTTGCAGATGATGCAAAAATACAAAGGAGAATTACTAACACAGACTCTTGTAAAGAGCTACAAGAAGAATTAAATAAACTTCATGAATGGAGTAGTACATGGCAAATGGAATTCCATGTGGACAAGTGTCATGTAATCAAGTTTGGTAAAAGTGGAAAAAGACCTGATTGGGATTATAAGTTAAGAATTAAAACCCTATACACATCAGAAAGAGAGAAAGACCTAGGTGTGATTATCAATAACAGACTATCTCCGGCTGACCACATCAGCGAGAAGGTACGGAACTTGTATACACTGCTTGCAAATATGAGAATAGCATTCACATACATAAATGAAGACATGCTAAGAAGGATAATAATATCATTCATTAGACCAACCCTGGAATATGCATCAGTAGTCTGGAGTCCTCATCTCAAAAAGCACATAGGCAAGATTGAAAAAGTTCAAAGGGCCGCTACAAAATGGATACCAAGCTTAAGGGACCTAAGCTACGAAGAAAGATTAAATAAACTGAATCTACCAGCACTACAGGAGAGAAGGAAAAGAGGTGACATGATAATGCTATATAAGTGCATATCAGGGAAGGAGAAAATAGACATAAATGATTACTTAACATATGGAGAAGCATCAGCAAGAGGACACTGGAAAAAACTGCATAAGAAGAGAGGTGATAAAGAGGTAAGGAAATTCAGTTTCCCAAACAGAGCAATTGATCAATGGAATGCATTACCGAATGAAATAGTTTGTGCGAAAACAATTCACAAATTTAAGGATATGTACGATAAATATGGTTTAAGACACCGGGCAGTACGAGCTTGACCCCTTCCTGTAAAGATACAATTAGGTAAGAAAAATTAGGTAAGAACACACTACTAATGGTGCTGTTCAGGATGTGTCAGTTGCGACGATTGGGGATGATCCTGCTTTGCTCACTAGTACTGGAGTTATGCTGGCAGGTTTGACTGCATTAATGGTGTGATTTGAAAGTTAATATTTACTCGTTTGAGTGAAATGATGATTGTGGAGAGAGGAGATGTTTCTCAGTGTGATATGTGTGTGAATGGTGAGAATGGTGATGGAATTTGAAGTATCTCAGTGTAGTACACTCATGACTTTATACAATAGTTGATCATGTGATAAATCAATAAAATGATTTAAGTAAATGTTATACCCAGTTTTGGGTTAACGATCGTGAAATTCACTTTTACGATAATTGTGGTGGCTGCGTACTACAATCCCATGCATACGTGGCACTTCTTGTTCAAGCCAACAGTCAGATGTTTGAACAAAGACAGGCACCCAGTAGTAGTAGTAGTAGTAGTTGTTCCCTAGGCAATCTGGCCGAACAGCCCCGAGTCCCTTAGGAAGGCCATGGCCGAGATCGGGCTTTCCCACAGAGCTCTCAAAGAGTGTGTGTTGTGTTGTTGACATAGGTGATTGTGTGTAATGCAGTCTTCCATAATGTGCTTAATAATATGGGGTGCTGTGTTGCATCCTGGACAGGCATCAGCGACGGAGTCATCCAGCCTCTTGTGGTAGCTTAAGAGGGCTGGATGGTGCCCACATCTCAGCCTGGCGAGGTGTACCCTATCCTCACGAGGAAGATAGGATTCAGAAGGGTGAATGTCAGGAGGCTGTGCATGCAGCTGTGTGTTGTCTTTAAGTGACTGAATGGAGTGGCGAGTGATCTGAGTGTGGATATGCTTCTGGAAGCTGGTTTGAGGGGGGAGAGATGACAGTATTTGTGTATGGTATCGTGTGCTGGGTGTTGTTTTGATGTTCCTTGGTGTGGGTGGATGTGCTGCCATGTATTGTAGTGGATGTTGTGGGTTTGTGGAGGCTGCAGCAAGAAACTGGGTGCCTCTCTTGTCTAGGTAATCCTTGACTTTGAGGAGTTTGGTTTCTTGATGTAGGTGGTCTGTGGGTGTAGTAGCTGTGCAGCCTGTGATTATTTTTAGGGTCTTGTTCTGTTTGGTCTGTAGAGTGTTGTAGTGTGTTTTGGTGAGGTTAGAAGCCCAGGTAGGGCTTGCATAATTCATCACTGAACGTATGTATTGTTTGTATACTGTGGTGGTGGTGTCTTTGTTGTGTCCGAATGTTGCATGGGCAAGTGATCTCAAGGCATTGAGTCTTGGTGTTATTTTATTTTTAATGTTTGTGATGTGTTGTTTAAATGACATTGATGTATCGTATGTTACACCAAGGATTTTGGGTGTGTGTGTGTGTGGTAGGGGAGTGTTGTTTATGGTGAGGTGCGGGATGTGACTGTGTTCTGCTGTCCACTTTGTGAGAAGAGTCACTGTAGATTTGGCTGGGGCTATTTTGAGCCTGTTTGTGGTGAACCATTCGTGTAGTGTGTTGAGGTAAGGTTGAATGATGTGTGCAGCTGTGTTTGCGTTTTGGTGTGTACATGTAAGTGTTATATCATCTGCATAGGAAGCTGTGAGTATCTATGGTGTGTGGGGTGTGGGTACGTCGTGCATGTATAGATTAAAGAGTGTAGGGGAGAAAACAGATCCTTGGGGGATGCCGTTTGTGAAGTTTCTGATGTGAGAAGACTGACCGGCAAATGTTACGTGTGCACATCTGCCTGCTAAGTAGTTTGCCAGCCATCTTTTTGTGTTATTGTGCATGTTTGTGTTGAGTATTTTGTTTGAGGTTTTCGTGGGGGATGGCATCAAAAGCTTTGCTAATGTCTAGTGTGACTAGGAGTGTTCTGTGTGGTGGCCTAGCTGAATTCATGCCATCGAAAACTCTCTGTGTAAGGTCTGTAAGAAGGGTGTTTGTAGAGTGTAGTGGCCTAAAGCCATGTTGTGACTGGGCTAGTTGGAATGTGAGGTGTGACTAGTTGTAGTATCAGTCATTCAGTGACTTTAGAGGGGGTGCAAAGGAGTGTGATGGGGCGATGTGAGGAGGGTAACGTGGGGTCTTTGTCGGGTTTAGGGATAGTGATGATATTGCCATGCTTCCAGATGTTGGGTATTATGTTGTGTGAGTAGCTGTTGTTTGATATGTTGGTGAGTGCTTGTATGCCTTGTGGTCCTAGGTGTTTAAGGTGAATGTTGCTTATGATGTCTGGTCCACAGGCAGATGAGTGCTTGAGGTTGTTAATGATGTGCTTCGTCTGGTTGTAAGTGAAAGGTGCGTATTCTGGGTCTGTGGGGAACTGTCTCTTACGTCTGATGATACGTCGGTCTTCCGGATGGGGGGTTAGATGGCTGACTTGTGAAAAGTGATTGATGAGAGTGTTTGCTTGTTTGTTTCAGGGTATGGTGTCTGTTGTTGTGATGGCAGCGTGTGATTGTGTGGTGTTGCTGTTGGAAAGTGTGATGCTGTTTAGTGTTTTGTAGAGTTTGCTGATGTTTGTTTTGTGGTCAAGTGTTTGGAGGTAATTTTTCCAGTTTAGTGTTTGCTGTTGTGATATTTTACTTTTTATCTGAGTGTTGAGTTCTTGTATTTGTTGTATGGTGTCTTGTGTATGGGGTGTTGGGGAGTGTCGCAGTGTGTCCTGTTGTCTGATGAGGCTTTGAATTTCTGGTGTGAAATTGGGATTGTGTCTCTTTCTGTTGCCTCTAGGGATGCCTTTTGTCTGCGTTTTGTATGATTGTATTGAAAGTGTGGACAGCGGTGTTGATGTTTGTGATGGGTGTACTGTTTAGTGTTTCGAAATGTTGTTCTGTTTCAGTTACAAAGGCCTCCCAGTTGGCTCTCTTATAATTAGTGTATGTGTGTTTGTGTCCAGCTGGGGTGATTCTGGTTTTGGTAGTGATGATGATTGGGAGGTGATCAGAACCTAGGGTTTTGACCACTGTCCATGATGTAGTGGGAGCGAGGTTTGGGGAGCAGAAGGTGATGTCTGGAGATGATGGGAGGATGAGGGCTTGGTGTGGGATATGGGTATGTTGGTCTAGACTGTTTAGTATGAAAAGATTATCTGTCTGGGATTGTAGTACCAGCCCTCTGTCTGTGTCAGGGTTGTTGACATGCCAGGCCGACGACTTGGCGTTGAAATCACCACCCAGGATGATGTTGGGTATGTTAGTGATGTGGTGTATCTGTGGAGAGTAATTGTGTGGTACTGTGGGGGACGATCTCAGGTTTCTATATGGTACGTGTTTCTTATTGTGCCATTTTCATCATTTACTGTGAACCTAACCATGTCTGTGTGTGTGTGTGGTACCATAACAGCATATATGTAGTTAGTGGGTCTAATTTGCTGTAAAGGGGAAAATTTGGGTTTACAAGTGGGGTGCCCAGTACCAGTTAGAATAATTCGCTTAGTTTCTGTGCGTTTATTATTTTTTATCATTTTTCTTATCACGCACTAGACGTGCTACCAGTTATGCACGTTAACCAAGAGATCACTGTATTACTACAGCCGTGCAAAACAACTCTGCTGTCTTGAGGGGGAGAAGGCCAGGTTGGGGTAAAAAGGACAGGAAACTCTGTTTTGTACACTGTACCTGTATAGGTGAATGTAGACTTCCACACCCACTCTCCCCATATGTTATAGACTGAGTTTACTGTAATTCATCAGAGTGAGCAAAGGTGGTTTCTGGTGGCTTTGGTGTCACCTGTGGTTGAGTCCTGAGGTGCTGGGGATTGGGGTCTTGGAGGCTGTATTGCAGGATCCTGAGGCTGTGTGAAGGCTGGCTGAAGATGTTGTTGCTACAGACACATTGGAGGTGTCTTACTCAGTGTGGATCCTCTTGGTGGCATGAAAGGGCACAGACTTGAAAAATTGAGAGATCTTAGCCTGGGTCTGCTTTGGTTTCTGCATTATCTCCAACCTTATATTGGTGAGCAATAGACCCATGAACTTGGTATATGATGGAGGGAATTGTGTGCGTTGCATCAGTGCATGCAGCCACAGATGTCCAGGTGCCTCCACCTCCACCTCCTCCTCCTCTTCCCCATTTGCATGTGACTTGTCTTGTTTCAGTTCAGCAGCAGTTTCCTCTTTCGTCTGGTAATTGCAGTCAGGCACACTGCCATCCTCATCCACCTTCTCTTGCAGATCCTCCTCAGCAAGGTTCCCTTGCCCTGCAGCTGCCAACATTTCTGCCATCATCAGTCACTTAAGCCCCCCAAAATCATGTAATGGTGCTGGAGTCTTGGGTGTTCTGAGGAGTTTGCACCATCCATTTCTCGGTGTGGCAGGAGAGACTTTCTTCCCCACTTCTGCCCAGTTGAAAATGGCATCCTTGATGATGTACTCTTTGGAGTTATGCAGGGTCTTCATACCCCACATTTTGTCATAGTCTTGCTGGTCCATCCCATCCTCATTCACAACAAGGCACTGATGCAGGTGGAGTTCCAGTAGTGCTTCTTTGCACTCCGTGTAACTCCCTGGCCCATATGCTGGATAAGGGCAATGGTGTTGGCTGGCAGGAACAAAGCCTTGGTGCATCCATCCTTGCTGCAGAGTTTGACGGAGGAAGAATAGGTTGGTGCTTTGTCCAACAGCAGCACTGCCTTTGTTTTGTTAGGATGATGCCATACTTTTTAGCTTTGTCCAGCAGCAGCACTTCCTTCATTTCATTAGGACTGATGCCATACCCTTTTTAGTGGTGCCTCATGGAAGGGTCAGAGCTGTGGTGGAAGCAGTCATTAATGATATCATGGGTAAACTTGGCAGGTGTGTTCCCACTGTACTCCAAAGGAAGCTTGGCCATAATATCCTTGAATGACCTAGGTTACTTGGTCTTAACTACTTTGACTGGTTGTAGGCAGTGAGAGCCATCAGCATTTTCACAGGCCACAATGGAGAGATGCTCCTGTGTTGTTTTATGTGCTGGAGTGCTGCCAGTGTCTTTGCAAGCCTGGGTATTTTGAGAATGAGCATGCCAGAAGAGCTAAATTTTAAACTCATACAGGCCCTTCTCCATCAGCATCCAAACATGCTGGACGAATAGCTCCACAGCATCAACATTGGCACTGAGCATCTCCATAGTTATGGCCTTGTTAACAATGCTGTGGCACCCCTTGAACCTCTACAGCCAGCCATCACTACACTTGAAATTCTCAACTCAAGGTGAATGGCAAGCATTTGTGCTGTGTGTTGGATATCCAGGCCACCTACAGGAACACCCTCAGCTCAGTCCTGTGTGTACCACCTGTACATTGCTTCGTCTGGTTTCTTGTAGAGCAGTTTCCTGCTCCTGAACACATCCTTAGCCTTCCTCACACCTTCCATTTTATCAGAACCACCTTTGTTTTGTTCATGGCCCTCATGATATCTTGCAGAGTCAGTCTCATAAACCCAGACTTGCGATTGAGGTCACCTCTGCTCATAGCTTTCTCATGGGCCTTATTCACTTCCATTTTCTCCTCAAGGCTTAAAATCTTTCTCTTTGCTTTCTCAGCAGAGGAGGGGGTAGGTGATTCCTTACAAGAAGCCATTTTTTACAAAACAGTATGGGGTAACATTTTTTACATTCGAGAGACACGAGATGTGGATGCGGAGATGTTAACACAACGAAAGACACAGCTAGACTAGTGGTGGCCACTTGTGGTACAATGTATCCACAGCCTTTTTCCTGCCCAGGTCTTTCAGAAATAGCCCCAAATGCCTGATGCTCCACTGCCAGCCTAGCCCAAGCAGGTGGGAAAACCCCCCACCAGCATTGGTAACTGCATTCTGAGTCACACTGCATGCAGGAAATTATTTGTTAGGCATGCACACTGTGCCCCGTATAATGGATTCCATATTTTAAATACAAAAAAGTGTCTATTAGGCACAGAGTTTTCCATTAAACAAGTGGTATCTGATATGTATGACGGTTTGTCTGGGGGTCCTCAAAATGTATGTTAAAGCCGATATCCAGTCTTGTGGGGTATGGTAAAGCGATGGTCTACTGGACTGAGTCATGACTGTAATAGTAAAGAAAGGTTGTAGTACAAAGGAAGTGGATGGAATCAGAATGGCATAAGGAAGAAAGGTGGCTGTTGCAATAAATATAATTGATGTGAGTTTCAGGCTGCAAGAGAAATGCTTGGAGATGTTTCAGTGCCCATGTTAACATACGAATGTGAGACTGGTGTGGAGAGAGTGCTAAACGTCATGGATAATGGCAGTGGAAATGAGACTTTTAAGGACCTGTTTTGATTACACACAGTGGTTAGGATAAACGATTTGATTAACAAAAGAGGTGGAGCAAGAAAGAGTATAGCAAGTAGTGTAAAAGAGATTGGGTGATGCAACAGGTTTATGTTAATGAGTTTGAAGGTTGGAAGAGGCATGATAGACCAAGAAAAGGTAGATGGATATGACAAGTAAGTGTGTGAGAAGATGATGTATGGAAATTGCTGAGATTCAGAAATTGACAAAAAGTTGTTTGGATGAAGTATTTATGATGGAGCCTGTAGCAAGGAATTTTTTGTGTGTGTGTCATAAGCAACTATCTATCAGGTATATGTGAAGCACATTCAGCAGGAAAGAGAGAGAAAAAAGAAAAATCTACTGTTGGTTTGGCTTAAGGTGAACCAAGATTCCAGGGTATTTGAGTGATACAAATATGAATGTGTTGCCCATGTCACTGGGCATACTGTTATCATTTTCTAAATTTTGTGTATTTTCTCATTCCATGTGTCTGGATTCTGCCTTAACCCATCTTTGTGTGGGAAATAAGGTGAGCTTTGATGATTAGATGGTGAAGGTGATTATTTACCTGTTTGATTTACAACAGTCATCGGGAACTACAGCAGCCACCACAACGCAGCCACAGCAAGCACCACAGATCATACAGCTGCAGCCCCAGACGCAACCACAACAGAACCAGCCTCAGGCACAGCAGACCACGCAGCAGACTGGTGGGGGCATTCAGATTATACAACAGATTATTGGGCCTGATGGACAAGTGCAGCAGATTCCAGTAAGTTAGGGAGGTGGAACAGGTATTTAATTAGCAACATTGATTTTGTATTTTTAGGGACCCACAGTAGTAGAATAATGGCTACAGTTGACCCTAGGAAACACTACTATCAGAAGAATATGCTGCTACAGTTTTAACAATGAGACTGGCATGGAGCATGGTGATTTTCATTTTTTACGAGTCACATTGTAGGGAGTAGGCTGTACTATTAGGCAATCAGGGCAATACTCCCAAGGATGATGGGAAAGCTGGTAATAAGGGGAGCACTAGCTCTCAGGACTATCTTGACCATCCCCCCTCCCCTTGCTGACTTTTCCAGTGTGTTGTTAAATGGAGAGGAGGCCAACGTACTTTCCTAAACATTTCTCTAATTGTCGTCTGTACACCACACCACATACACGTCAAGTCCCACACATTGTAATCTACTACAGTAAAGGGGTTGTCACCAGCAGGGGCATGTATCTGGAAAATTTTACCCCTGCTACCCATTGGCAGACATGAGGGGAGGTGTGAGGTGGGCTCCATCAGCACAATTGTGGGCCAGGGCTCTGATCTGTGCCAGAGGGTGTAGGGCTTTGTGATTTGCAGGCTGTTACTTCTGCTTAATAGTGAGGGGCCTGAACATGGGTGTAGTGCCTCAGGAGGCTGCTCTATCATTGGGAGCACAATACTGGGACAGTCACAGTATCAAGACGCACTTGGATGGATGTCCCTATGGCTGCCCTGGCAGGGTGCCTCAAGACCCATGGCACGGACACTGGCCACAGCTGATGGGCTATGGCCCCCTGTTCCTCCATCTGGGCTCAAGGCTGTGTGTGCTGAGTCTGTAGTGTGTCTCCACCTTCTGTTTACTGTGACAAAGATCAAGTATAATATAAAAAGCAAGCATGAAATAAGTAAATCACCGGAAGGGCTCAGAGTGGCATCTTGGAATGTAAGAAGTATGTGGGGTAGAAAGGGGGAGGTAATGGAACCCTTGAGCCAGAGGTCGATGGATGTCTCATGCTTACAGGAAGTCAGATGTGAAGAGACTCAGCAAGGATGAATGTTGGGAAGGATTGTGTGTAAAAATTTTTTTGCAGAAGTATGGACAGATATGGTGGGGTGGGCATGCATTTTGAAGTGAAATGGATGAGATATATTATGACTATAGTGGGAGTAATTGAAAGGATTCATATGTTGAAATGAAGGTTTGGAAAATTGGTGATAGGAACACTATTGGCATATGCCCCACAAGTTGGCTTGGATGATGAAGAAAAACATAGATTCGGGGATGATTTGGTATGTTTGGTTGGTGGTATCGGGGATGATGAGATTGTGGTTTGAAAAAGGATTTTTATGGCCATGTGAGTGCATCAGCACAAGGATTAAAAGTATGTGCCTTGGATAAACATATGGTATAAAGAATGAAAAAGGTGAGAGAATACAGTACTAAAGTTTGTTGAAGCAGTGGATGTGGTCATGTGCAACACAACTTTAAGGAAAAGAGAGTAGACTGCAATTCGGCGATTGTGTGTGTTTGTATGCACCAACGCAAGATCGTGCAAGCAGAGTGAGAGAATAGTTCTGGACAAATGTGGAAGTGTGCATGGAAAAGTTTGGAAGGAATGAGAGAGTGTTTTTGAACGGTGATGTGGATGGTAAAGTAGGGAATGTGAAGGTGGATGGAATAGTTGGTGAGTGGGGTATGCCTGCTGAGATAGATGAGAATGGCAGTGCGTTAGTGGACATTTGTGCTGGGAGGGGGTTGGTGATAGCCAATACCCTCTTCAGGGACAAAATGATCCACAGGTATACATAGTGAGTGATGAGAAGGGTGGGTGGTGAACTGAATGAAAGGAAGGCAATGATTGATTATGTGTGTGTGGATGAAAGGATGCGAAGATGTGTAATGGATGCAAGAGCTTATAGAGGTTGGGGGAGTGGACTTTCTGACCACTACTTGGTGGTGGCCAGAATCAAGATCCAATTAAGATGGAGAAATGGAAGAAGGGAAGGACGGGAAGAAGGAGTATTTGTAAGGAGAGTGGAAAGGTTACAAGAGGATGAGAAAAAGGCAGAGCATAAGATAGAAGTGGAGGAATGATTGGGCAAATATGAATTGGAACAGATGGGGGACGTGGAAGGTGTGTGCAGGATATTTACAGAAGAAATATGTGCAGGATGTGATGTGATGTGTGTGGGATGAAGAGAAGACGGAGGGGTGAGCAAGGAACAGCGTGGTGGAATGAAGAGGTGAGACAGGCTGTGGCACAAAAGAAGAAAGCATACAATGAATGGATGAGAAATAGGGACATGGAAGAAGTTGAGAGGCGGAAGATAGAGTTATATGTAGAAAGAAAGAGAGAGATGAAAAGATTAGTACGAGAGAGTAAGAAGAGAGCTTATGAGGAATTTGGAAGGAATTTGAGTGTAAAGTGGAGGGACTGTAAGAAAATGTTCTGGAGAGAGATGAAAAGAGTAAGACAGGGTGGAAGTGAAGTTAGCAGGGGAGTGAAAGATAAAAATGGTAGATTACTAGTGGAGAAGGGAGAAGAAGTGAGCAGATGGAGAAAACACTTTAAGGAATTGTTGAGCATAGAGGATGGAAGTAATGTGAGTTTCAGTGGCTGGGGAATGGCTGGGAGAAGGAGGGAGGTGAGAAGACAGGAAGAAATCAGTAGGATAGAAGTTGTGGAAGCAATGAAGAAAGTTAAATTGGGAAAGCCCCAGAAATTGATGGAGTGTGTGGTGAAATGCTGAAGCATGGGGGAGAGATAGTAGTAGAATGGATGTAGAAAATGTGCAGATTGGCCTGGGAGGAAGGTAGAGTCCCGGAGGATTGGAAGTTAGGTATAATTATTCCCATGTACAAAGGAAAAGGGGAAAAAGAAGTGTGTGGTAATCATAGGGGCATTTGTCTTCTTAATATAATAGAAAAAGTGTATGGTAGGATACTTATTGACAGAGTTAGAGAAAGAACAGGGGAATTAGTTGGAAAAAAACAGGGAGGCTTTAGGAAGGGAAGAGGTTGTGTAGATCAGATATTCATTCTTAGATCTTTAGTGGAAAAGTTTCTAGTGAAGGGAAAGAAGTTGTATGCGGCTTTCATGGATTTGGAGAAAGCATATGACAGGGTGGATAGACAAGGATTGTGGAAAGTATTAAGAATATATGGAGTAGATGGGAAGTTGTTGAATGTTGTGAAGAGTGTGTATGATGTGTATGATGGTGCTAAGGCTGCAGTGCGTGTGGATGGTGAACTGAGTGAATTTTTCTCTTTGAAGGTTGGGTTGAAACAGGGATGTGTCATGTCTCAATGGTTGTTCAATCTGTGCATGGATGGGGTAATAAAAGAGGTACAAGGTAGGGTAGTGGATGTTGGAGTTGCCCTGGTGAGAGAGGGTGGTGTTTGGAAACTCCCTGTACTGGTGTTTGCAGATGATACTGTGTTGTTGAGTGAAGACGAAGGAGAGCTGCAAGGCTTGGTGGATGAGTTTGGGAGTGTGTGTAAGAAACGGAATCTAAATGTGAATTTAGGGAAGAGTAAAGTGATGGTCTTTGAGAGAGGTGAAGTCAGTGAATGTACAGCGAGGTTGGATGATGAGGAATTGAAAAATGTGAGTACGTTTAAGTACTTGGGTAGTGTGATGAGTAAGGATGCAGGTTTGGAGGGTGAAGTGCTTGAAAGGGTGCAGCAGGGAAGAAAGGTTGCTGGTTCCTTGAAAGCAGTGATAAGAAGCAGGGGAGTGAGCAAACTTGACAGTATTGTGATACCAACTCTAACATACGGAAGTGAAGCTTGGACATTGCTGGAAGGACACAAGTCAAGAGTGAGAGCAGTGGAAATGAGGTATTTAAGAGGAGCCTGTGGAGTCACATGGAGAGACAGGCTGACAAATGACGATATAAAGGAGCGTTGTGGTGTGGATGTGGATGTGATAGGAAGCGTTAGGAGGAATACACTGAGGTGGTTTGGCCATGTGGAGAGGATGGAGGGTGAAAGACTGACGAAGAGAGTGAATGTGAGTGAGGTGGAGGGGGGAAGAGGGAGGGGGAGGCCGAGGATGAGATGGAGGGATGGGGTGGAGAGGTATATGAGAGAGGGGGTGTGAGTTGGGAGCGGGGCAGTGAAATGGCGGGGGACAGGGCGACGTGGAGGCGATTTGTTTGTGGCCACCCCAAACGGGATTGAGGCGTCTGGCAATAGATAGATAGATAGATAGACTTTCTTCATCGCTTACACAACTTCTGTCCTACTGATTTCTTCATATCCTCTCACCGCCCACCTTCTCACAGCCATTCCCCAGGCACTTATACTCGCATTATTTCTGTCCTCTATGTTCAACAATTCCTTAAATATGTATATATATATATATATATATATAGATAGATAGATAGATAGATAGATTTTCAGCTACCGCTTATTGACTTAGGACCTCCCCTCACAAGGTGTAAAAAAACACAGAACTCATAGTACAGGCATACCCCACTTTGACGATCTAATTGGTTATGTAAAACCCCATTGTTAGGCAGAGTATCGTATATCAGGGCACTTTTAACATGTATTTCAATGTGGACCGTTTACTAGCCTTGGGTTTCCCCCAAAACCAAGTCTAAAACCCACCCAGATGAGCCAAAAAATAGGTTTAAAGGCAATCTAAATGGCCTAACAGCTGTCAAGGAAGCTAATCTAAGCCTAACACCTGTAAATAACTCACCTAAACCAACAAATATAATCTGAATATCATCAAATATAAGTCTTGAAAAAATCAAGCATAGTAAACTGTACCCCAGAATGACAGTGTTCACCCCACCTGTGGCTAAAACACATTAATTGAAGTCTAAAAGCAGTTTATAAATCAACCTAAACACAATTTTAATCTAAAATTTCATCAAAATCGGTAAGAAAAATAAAAACTCATTGTTAAACCGGGGTTTGGCCATCGTTAGGCGGGGTATAGTGCAATTTCTACCCTGGGATATCGCATGTAGTGGTATCGTATATTGAGGTAGTACTTCATATCACAATGTTTGTTCATGAAATGCCATTCACTGATATGAAATCATGTTTCCCTTATTTTTCAGGACCAAATGGATGCATTTTGGCATGGAATCACTTAGATCTCTGAAGTAATCTAGTGACATTTCTTTGCACCAAACATTTGTCAGTTCAGTCTTGAGGTTGTCCAGATTGGGTGTCTTCTTCTCTGCCATGATTTTCTTCATCTATGTCCAGCTGTTTTTTATCAGATTTAGATCCGGACTGTTGCCAGGCCAGTCGAAGACCTCAATCCGATTATCCTAAAGCCATTTTGTCACCTTTCTTGACTTGTGACGTGGAGCTGAATCGTGCTTGAGAAAGTTGCACCCATGAATAGCAAAAAAGTTTAACAAATGATTTTTCCAAATTTGATTGTATCGGCCACCATTCATCATCAAGTTCTTAGGAAGAAAGTAGAGGCCTCCCCTTCCCATTTCACCTGAGAAACACCCCCATACCATTACTGATTATGAATGCTTACCAGTTGGCACCGTTTAAGCAAGGTCATATCAACTATGGGAGGCAGGGCAACGAACCTGGGCAGAACGCACCTGGAACACTGGAAATGTGCTTTCATCGGAGAACATAACTTTTCTCCACTCATCCGATGTCCAGTGTGCATACTTCTTGGCAAACTGACTGCTCTGCTTCTTCATGCAATCATTGAGAAGCGATTTCTTGGCTGCGGTGCGGCTTGGCAAACCAAGCTCCTTCTGCAAGAGGTGTTGGATAATTCGTATTGAGACATCTTGTAATAGTTGGGGATGCATTTTCTTCAATTCTGCTGCTGTCAGTTGAGGATTTTTTATTACTTTCCTCTTTAGAAGTGTATCTGTACCTCTGGAATTCGTCCTCTACTTTACACTGCCGTGCTTGTGCTCTGGTACTACATCAGGTGGCAGGCCATGTGCTGCAGCATGAATCTTCATGACGGTCGCCTTTGCACGTCCAGTACATTTGTAAATCGTGTTGATAGGGACATTACCCTGCTTCCATGCAATGATACAGACCCTCTCATTCCCATGAGCAGTACTTTCCAGGCATGACAACTCGACTAGGAAAATAACAGGGCAAACAGTAGTCTATCTATCTATCTATTGCCAGACGCCTCAATCCCGTTTGGGGTGGCCGCAAACAAATCGCCTCCAAGTCGCCCTGTCCCCCGCCATTTCACTGCCCTGCTCCCAACTCACACCCCCCTCTCTCATATACCTCTCCACCCCATCCCTCCATCTCATCCTCGGCCTCCCCCTCCCGCTTCCTCCCTCCACCTCACTCACATACACTCTCTTCGTCAGTCTTTCATCCTCCATCCTCTCCACATGGCCAAACCACCTCAGTGTGTTCCTCCTAACGCTTCCTGTCACATCCACATCCACACCACAACGCTCCTTTATATCCTCATTTGTCAGCCTGTCTCTCCATGTGACTCCACAGGCTCCTCTTAAATAACTCATTTCCACTGCTCTCACTCTTGTGTCCTTCCAACAACGTCCAAGCTTCACTTCCATATGTTAGAGTTGGTATCACAATACTGTCATGTAGTAACTTTTTCACTTCCATGCTCACTTCCCTGTTTCTTATCACTGCTTTCAAAGAACCAGAAACCTTTCTTCCCTGCTGTACCCTTTCAAGCACTTCACCCTCCAAACCTGCATCCTTACTCATCACACTACCCAAGTACTTAAACGTACTCACATTTTCCAATTGCTCACCATCCAACCTCGCTGTACATTCACTGACTTCACCTCTCTCAAAGACCATCACTTTACTCTTCCCTACATTCACCTTTAGATTCCGTTTCTTACACACTCTCCCAAACTCATCCACCAAGCCTTGCAGCTCCCCTTCGTCTTCACTCAACAACACAGTATCATCTACAAACACCAGTACAGGGAGTTTCTAAACACTATCCTCTCTCACCAGGGCAACTCCAACATCCACTACCCTACCTTGTACCTCTTTTATTACCCCATCCATGTACAGATTGAACAACCATGGCGACATGACACATCCCTGTTTCAACCCAACTTTCAAAGAGAAAAATTCACTTAGTTCACCATCCACACGCACTGCAGCCTTCGCACCATCATACATACTCTTCACAGCATTCAACAGCTTCCCATCTACTCCATATATTCTTAATACTTTCCACAGTCCTTGTCTATCCACCCTGTCATATGCTTTCTCCAAATCCGTGAAAGCCGCATACAACTTCTTTCCCTTCTCTAGAAACTTTTCCACTAAAGATCTAAGAATGAATATCTGATCTACACTACCTCTTCCCTTCCTAAAGCCTCCCTGTTCTTCTCCAACTAATTTCTCTGTTCTTTCTCTAACTCTGTCAATAAGTATCCTACCATACACTTTTCCTATTATACTAAGAAGACAAATGCCCCTATGATTATCACACACTTCTTTTTCCCCTTTTCATTAAACCAAAGATGTTAATTGAACGAAGAAATAGATTAACAATAATGGGATATTTTAACTGTAGAGAAGCTGATTGGGAAAGTATAGATGCTGGGAACAGTGAGGAATCTATCTATCTATATACCTAGGCTGCTTCCCCCAAGGAAAGGGAGGTAGCCGAGACAGGACGACACATTCCCCATTTACTCATCCATTCAAACACATTCATTCGCATCTTAGCCCCAAAGGGGAGAACGGACAGATCCTCACCGCACCACACTGCACAAGGGTCAACTGTGCAATGCAATCAGTGACATCCGCAGCAGGGCCCGACAGCAGAGCTGGTTTACCCCTGCCACATCATAACAGACTCATCCCCTTACCCGCACCTGACCTGAAATCGCTGATCAGACCAAATGCGGGAGAATAACCCCTCAGGGCTGCGTCATCACTTATTCATTCACAATTTCTCTCCATTTATTTCTGTCACGCACAGCCACTCTTCCTTGCTCAACAGACATCCCTCTCGCATCCAGCGCTCTCTTCACACTGTCCATCCATCCTATTCGTGGTCTTCCTCTCAGCCTTACTCCTCTCACATCAGATCTGGTTATCTTTTTCACCAATTGCTCATTATCCATTCTCTCCATATGCTCAAACCATCGCAACACCCTCTGCTCAACTCTACCAGCCATCTCCCGAACAACTCCAGTTCTTCGCACTTCATCATTCCGCACCCGATCCATACGCGTCACTCCACACATACTCCTCAGACACCTCATCTCCATTACATTCAAACTTTTCCTCTCTGCTACACCCATATTCCATGTTTCAGCCCCATATAATGCAGTTGGTACCACAACACCCTCATACAGCCTTCTCTTTACATCCATTCTAAGCGAACGACATCTAAACACTTTTTTCATTCCTCCCAGCACCTTTCCTACTTCATTTATTCTAAACTTCACTTCTGCATCTATTCTTCCATCCACAGCAACATGTGACCCTAGATATTTAAAACACTCTACCTCCTCAAGCAACTCACCATTCAAAACTATATTCATCCCCCTACCATCTACCAACCTCGTACACTTCATCACTTTACTCTTATTCCCATTTACTTTCAATTTCCTCCTTTCACACACCCTTCCAAACTCCTCTACCAACTGTCTCAATCTCTCCTCTGAGTCAGCCACCAGTGCAGTATCATCTGCAAACAGCAGCTGCTTCAGATTCCACTCTCCACCATCAACATTCACCAGACTCAGACCTCCACCTAAAACTCTTGCATTCACCTCCCTTACAACACCATCCATGTAAATATTAAACAACCAAGGCGACATCACACATCCCTGTCGCAGCCCCACTCTCACAGGAAACCAATCACTCACAGCATTTCCCACTCTTACACACGCTCTACTATTTACATAAAAACTTTTCACCCCTTTTAGTAACCTACCATCAAGTCCATACAATCTTAAAACAGTCCACAAAGTCTCCCTATCAATTCTATCATATGCTTTCTCTAAATCCATAAATGCCCAAAACACATCCTTTCCTTTCGCTAAATACTTTTCACACACTTGTCTCACCGCAAACACCTGATCCACGCATCCCCTCCCTCTCCTAAAGCCACACTGCTCATCACCAATCACTCCCTCTGTACCCTCTCTAACTCTCATAATTAACACTCTACCATACACCTTACCTACAACACTCAACAGACTTATACCCCTAAAGCTAGTACATTCATACTTATCACCCTTGCCTTTATACAACAGGACCACACAAGCACTTGCCCAGTCAACTGGCACCATACCTTTCACAAAGCACACATTCAACAATCTTACTAACCAGTCAACAATAGTCACTCCACCACCTTTCAGGCATTCCGCAGCACACCCATCCATACCTGCAGCTTTCCCTGTTTTCATCTCCTTTACTGCCTTCTCCACTTCCTCCTTCGTGATCAAAGAATCATTCAACTCTCCCAACACATTTATTCCTTGCACCCTTCCATCCGCCACAGTCTCAGCCACCCTTTCCTCCTCTACATTTAACAATCTTTCAAAATACTCTGCCCATCTCTTCCTTACTGCATCCATCTCAATTAACATCCTTCCATCCTCTGCTTTTACTCACTCTTCCTTGCCAGACTCTCCCTTTCGCACCCTTTTCACCTCCTTCCAAAACATTTTCTTATTCTGTTGAAAATTCTCTGTCAGCCGCCTACCCCACCTCTCATCTGCTGCCACTTTAGCATTACGCACAGCCCTTCTCGCCCTATTCCTCTTTTCCTTATACCTCTCATATGACACCTCATCCTTCCTCTGCAGCCACACTTCATATGCACGTCTCTTCTCAGCCACAGCCATACTTACTTCCTTGCACCACCATTCACTTCCTTTTCTTACACCACCACCCACACGTCTCACACCACACACCTCTTCTGCATGCCCCACCACAGCACTCTTAAATAACTGCCATTCCTCCTCCACGCTGCCATTTTCCCAATCTTTCACTGCGTTCCACTCATCTTTCAATTTCTCCTGATACTCTAATCTTTTTCTCTCTTTTATCCAACTCACTCACTTTCAAAACCTCCCTGCCACACCTAACCCTTCTAGCTCTCACCCATCTCTTACCTACTCTTAACTTTCCCTCCACCAGATAGTGGTTAGACATACCTCCACCCTCCCCTCTCAGAACTCTCACATCCAACAATCTTCCTATTACATTCCTAGCAATGTAATCATGGAGAAAAAAATTATTGGAATTGGTGATGGAAAACAAGCTAACCTAATTAAAGAAAATACAAGAGTTAGAGGAGACAATGAACCATCAAGGTGCGATTTAGTATTAACAAAGGACCCATATGATGTGAGGAACAGAACCTACCAATGACCCTTTGGGAAAAGTGATCATCTGGTTATTGAGATGGAAATGGTGGGAGAAAGGGAAGGAGAAAGAGATGGAAAACACAGAGAAAATAGATACAATTATGGGAAGGCAGACTTTGCTTCCCTGAGGAACTTTTCCCAAAATGTAGACTGGAGTAAAATGAATGCGATCACGAGTGTTGATGAGAAACACAGTAAACCCTCGATAGAACGAACTAACTGGGGGGGAGGGGTGGTTCACTATGTCCAAAAGTTTGTGGTATGAGGGGTCGGTATTTCCAAAGGATTACTGAACTCAGTTCGCTACATAAGGGGAGTCGTTTGGTCCTGTGTGCTCAGACATAACTTTAAGTAACTCTGTAAAGCTTTACATGGAAAATTCAATGGTTTATGAAGTTGTACATGTAAATACAATACTGTATAAAGTTGTACATATAAATGTAATACCTATAATAAGAATACAGTATAATCTGGTACTGTTAGAGTACACTTACTGTGCCAGGAAGGGATGCTGTTGAAGTACATTTAATGTGCCAGGAAGGGATGCTGTTGAAGTACATTTACTGTGCCAGGAAGGGATGCTGTTGAAGTACATTTACTGTGCCAGGAAGGGATGCTGTTGAAGTACATTTACTGTGCCAGGAAGGGATGCTGTTGAAGTACATTTACTGTGCCAGGAAGGGATGCTGTTGAAGTACATTTACTGTGCCAGGAAAGGATGCTGTTGAAGTACATTTACTGTGCCAGGAAAGGATGCTGTCGAAGTACATTTAATGTGCCAGGAAAGGATGCTGTTGAAGTACATTTATTGTGCCAGAAAGGGATGTTGTTGTCACCGTGGGCTGATTGCTGAACTTCCCCCTCATTTAGTGACCTTTGTTCACAAAATCCAGGGGAAGTTCAGTCACAGTTTGGCCGTTCGTTATATCTGAAATTTGCAATACGGGGGTTCGTTACATCGAGGAATAGAAGTATAGATAAAACAAGAGTTAGTAAATATGTCCAAAATTCTCCACAGCTATGGAAAGGAAGAAAGAATGGTTTAACAACAGATGTAGAATGGCATGTGAGGCAAGAAAAAGAGCATGGAATAAAGTGAGAGGAAGGTATAGTGAAAGGGCTTAGGAGGAGTACAGGCAGGTAAGAAATGAATATGTAAGGGTGTGGAGAGAGGAGGAAAGGAAATTTGAAAAAGATATTGTAATTAAATGTAAAGAAGAGCCAAAACTATTTTATAGGTTTGTTAATGGTAAAATGAAAGTTAAAGGAAGTATAATACGATTGTGGGATGGTGATGAAACTACGAAAGAGAAGAAGAATTGTACGAAATAGTGAACAACAAGCTGCAGTCAGTCTATGTGTTGGAAGATGAATTTAGAGAACCTGAAATGGAATCCAGGATGACGGGAATGGATGAAATTGCAGTTGACATGAATGAGGTTCTACAGTTGATCAGGGATTTGGATGTGAGAAAAGCAATGGGACCAGATGGTTTGGCTTAATGGATCCTGAAGGATTGTGCAGACCAGTTAGTGTGGCCTCTTTATGTCATCATGAAGAGCTTACCGGAAAATGGGCAGTTACCTGAAGACTGGAAGAAAGCAAGTATTGTGCCAATCTTCAAGGGAGGAGATAGGGAAGATCCACTCAATTACAGACCTGTATCACTTACTAGTGTTGAATGCAAAATTTGTGAGAATATTGTTAGAAAAATATGGATAATTTATTTAGAAGAAAATGAAGTGATAATACCAAGTCAATTTGGTTTTAGGGAAGGAAGATCATATGTTACTAACCTATTAAGTTTCTACAGTAGGATAATAGACATCATACAAGAGAGAGAGGGATGGGCAGATTGTGTCTATCGTGATCTCAAGAAAGCATTTGACAGAGTGCCCTATAAGAGACTGCTGTGAAAGTTGAAGACATTTGGAGGGGTGCATGGGAAACTATTAAAGTGGAAGGGAGATTATTTGATAGGAAGGCAGATGAGAACATTTATAAGAGACAAGGATTCGCAATGGAGAAACGCGACTAGTGGAGTACCCCAGAGCTCTGTCTTAGCCCCAGTAATGTTTCTGATATACAGTATATAAATGATTTGCCAGAGGGTTTGAATAGTTACATGCATATGTTTGCAGATGATGCTAAAATCATGAAATATTTTAAAATATTGACAGTTGTAAAAAACTGCAAGAGGACATGGACAAACTCCACACCTGGAGCCAGACTTGGCAAATGGATTTTAATGCCAAGAAGTGTCATGTGTTAGAAGTGGGAATGAGTGAAAAATGACCGCACTGGACATATAAAGTGGGCAGTGAGATAATTAGTCAAAGGAAAGACTTGGGAGTGATTATTCAGGATGACTTGTTACCAGAAAAGCATAGAAACAGAATCATTGGCGGAACTTATGAATTATTGACCAACATGAGAGTGGCTTTTAATTATATGGATGAGGCAATGCTGAGGGAGTTGATACTGACAATGATAAGACCAAGACTTTGTGGCTGTGATATGGTCACCTCATTTGAACTAGGGAGGGTTCAATGGATGTCAGTGAGGATGATACCATGCTTAAGGGAACTGACCTATGAGGAGAGATTGGAAAAACTAAAGTTACCAACTCTGCATGAGAGAAGGAAAGAGGTGACTTGATCACAATATTTAGAAATGTAAGGGAATTGGAAAGGGTGGATAGAGAGGATCTTTTTGTGTTGGGTGATGGAAGAACAAGAGGTCATGACTTCAAGTTGAGGAAAAGTAGATGTCTTAATGCTCTTAAAAGGTTCAGTTGCCCGAATAGAAGCATAAGTATTTGGAGTGACTTAGACGAAGAGGTGGTGCAGGCAAAAAACATTCATGTGTTTAAAACTAGACTAGATAAATGTAGTTATGGAGACAGAACAGCATGAGCTTAGCTCAATTCCTGTATACTACAAATAGGTAAATACTGTACACACACACACACACACACACACACACACACACACACACACACACACACACACACACACACACACACACACACACAGGGATTCAATCGAGGTGGACGTGCGACATCGGCGCTCCGTACCGAACCAACACGGCCAGTGGCATTACCTAAATTAGTATCTTTGTATGAGTCAAGCTCTGTACCAGGTTAGACTAAATGATTTTTCATTATTAAAAGGAAAAAAATACTAAGTTTAAACAAGACTTGTTGAAACAGGAAAAAGAACCAAGACCAAAGAATACGCTGAGTCATCTGAGGTTTGTTTAGACTACAACAACACGGGGATTGTAAGTACATACTCTGCACTTTTAGTATTGCAAAATGGATACATACTTTAGCAAAGCAAATTTGGAAAAGAAAAGGGATAAAGGTAAAAAGCAAAATGATGATTTCTACCAAGAACTGGTTGAAGTGGAGACTCACAATAGACTGGTTGAACATGTAAACAAACTAGAAATGGCTTTCAAAAATGAAATTGATGAAATAAAGAAGCAGATGGACTTGCAAAAGGAAGAAATAGAAAAACTAGGAAGGAAGGCCAATAAGAAAGACACAACCATCAGTGAACTAACAGTGGAATTGAGTACACTTAGGAAGAAAATGAGTGAAATGGCAAGTACAGTAGTCAATCACAAGAGTGTTATGGAAGAGTTCAAAAATGACACAGAGACAATTAGGCAAGTAAGCAGTCTTATTGACCAGAGCAGTGATATTGAGGAGAAGATAACACAGGTGAATGAAGCTGTGCAAAGCTACAAAAATGATGTGGAAACCACGTATGCTGAAATGGTGAAAGTAAAGAAAGACTTAGAAACAAGGGTGGAGGAAAAAAGCATTAAAAAGGTAGTGAAAAGAATAATCCAAAACAATCCAAAGTTAGTCAGAGATTCAGTAGATATAAACAAATCTACAGTAATCACTGGTATAGAAGAGGAAGAAGTAAAAAACAAGATCACAAGAGACAAAAAGGAGATGGCAAATGTAATGAGCTTACTGAAAGAAGTATCAGAGGAAATCTGTAGTAAAGACATAGAGGAACACAAAAGGTTAGGGAAATATGAGAAAAGCAAGACAAGACCTCTAAAGGTGACTTTCCAGAGTGTAAACACTGTGGAAGAGATACTAAAAAATGCAAAGAATCTTATGGAAAAAGAGTTCAAAAATGTATGGATAAAAAGATGCCTAACACAAGAGGAACTGGAATTACTGAAAGAGAAGAGGGAGGAAACAAAAACAAAAAATGAGGGAAGATCAGGAGAAGAAGAAATTTTTTTACAAAGTAATAGGATTACAGGTACGAAAGTGGTACACAAACAGGATGGAGTAAAAAGGAGGAAGGTAGTAGAACCATGTCATGACAAGTATATAAACAAGATGATAAAGTTGATGTACTCAAATGTGGATGGAATGGTATCTAAATTACTAGAGATAAATGATTATGTCAGAGATAATGAACCACAAATAATATGCGTGACTGAAACAAAATTAACACCAAGGATATCCAATGACATACTAAACTTAGAGGAATACAATATATGGAGAAGAGACAGAAATTTAAAAAAAGGAGGAGGAATTATAATATTAACTAAGAAAAATCTAAAAGTCAATGAAATAAAACTAGATATATCATCACAAGTAGAACTGATTGCAGTAGAGATCAACACATCTGAAGGTAAAGTAATTGTAGCCAATTTGTACATGCCACCCAGATCAAACACATGGGAAAGAGATGAATATGAGGACCTGGCAGAGAGTACAACTCAGAGTTTAAGATCATTACTACATAAAATGGAAGAGAAATCAGAAAGAATTAAACTAACTGGGGATTTCAATACAAATATAAATTGGAATACTCTAGATATAATTAGCCAAGAAAGCTGTTGGGACCAAAAGCTCCTGGATCTCGTACAAGAGTTCTTCCTAACGCAACATGTGAGGGAAACCACCAGAAAAAGAGGACTTGATGTACCTTCAGTACTAGATCTAATATTTACAAGGCAAGAAAATGATATTGACAGTTTAATATATCACCCTCCACTTGGCAAAAGCGATCATGCAGTACTAAATTATAACTTCAGGATAGCATATGACATAGTAAACAGCAATGACAGTTACAAAAAGAGCTTAAACTATAAAAAGGGAAATTATCAAGACCTAAAGAAGTATTTCTTAGAAGTTAATTGGGAAAATGAGCTTAGAGGACAAGATTTAAATGCTGTATATAAAAAATTCTTTGAATTTTATGAAATAGGAGTCCAGAAGTACATCCCACAGCACAAAGAAGCAGATAAGAAAATACAGAAATGGTTCAATACAGAATGTAAAAAATCAAAAGAAAGAAGAGATTTGTTGTGGAATAGATACAGAGGACATAATAGTGAAAGGGCGTACAATAATTACAAACAGGCAAGAAACGCTTATACAAGAATAAGGAGGGAAACCCAAAAACAGTTTGAGGAGGATATAATAAATAAAAGTAGTGATCAACCAAAGCTATTTTACAGCTATATCTGAAGTGAAACCAAAGTAAAAGATATAATACAATCCATTACGGACGAGAGAATCACTTATACACAAGAGAAAGATATTTGTGAAGCACTAAATAAGAATTTCCAATTAGTTTTTACAGAAGAAAAAACTTTTGAGAGGGACTATGTGGAACATGCATGTCCACACATACTACCAGATATACAAATAGCAGAAAAAGTAATACAGGAGGAGTGAAGTGGATTAGACAGAGGAAAAGCGAGTGGTCCTGATGAAATTTCATGTTGGTTACTACGAGAATGTGCAAAGGAGTTAAGTAAACCATTATTTTTAATTTTCAAGAAATCCTTGAGTCAAGGTAAACTACCTGATATTTGGAAAAAAGCAAATATTGTCCCCTTATTCAAGAAAGGAAATAGACAAAATCCACTCAACTACCGACCAGTATCACTGACCAGTGTTGTAAGCAAGGTATTAGAAAAGCTTATAAGAAAAGCTTGGGTAAATCATCTAGAAGAACACAGTATGATAACAGAAAGACAGTTTGGTTTCAGAAAAGGAAAATCATGTGTTACTAATCTGTAGAGCTACTATGACAGAGGAACAAACACAATACAGGAAAGGGAAGGATGGGTGGACAGTATCTATTTAGATTTCAAGAAAGCTTTTGATACAGTACCACACCAAAGACTTTTATGGAAACTGTACCATCAAGGAGGAATTCGAGGCCAACTGTTTAGTTGGATGCAAGACTTTCTCATAAAAAGAGAAATGAGAACAGTACTAAGAGGAAACTACTCATCATGGAAAGAAGTGACTAGTGGAGTACCACAGGGTTCAGTGCTGGCACCAATTATGTTTTTAGTGTATATAAATGATATAAACAGTAACACTGGAAATGAGAGCTATCTGAATATGTTTGCAGATGATGCAAAAATACAAAGGAGAATTACTAACACAGACTCTTGTAAAGAGCTACAAGAAGAATTAAATAAACTTCATGAATGGAGTAGTACATGGCAAATGGAATTCCATGTGGACAAGTGTCATGTAATCAAGTTTGGTAAAAGTGGAAAAAGACCTGATTGGGATTATAAGTTAGGAAATAAAACCCTATACACATCAGAAAGAGAGAAAGACCTAGGTGTGATTATCAATAACAGACTATCTCCGGCTGACCACATCAGCGAGAAGGTACGGAACATGTATACACTGCTTGCAAATATGAGAATAGCATTCACATACATAAATGAAGACATGCTAAGAAGGATAATAATATCATTCATTAGAACAACCCTGGAATATGCATCAGTAGTCTGGAGTCCTCATCTCAAAAAGCACATAGACAAGATTGAAAAAGTTCAAAGGGCCGCTACAAGATGGATACCAAGCTTAAGGGACCTAAGCTACGAAGAAAGACTAAATAAACTGAATCTACCAACACTACAGGAGAGAAGGAAAAGAGGTGACATGATAATGCTATATAAGTGCATATCAGGGAAGGAGAAAATAGACATAAATGATTACTTAACATATGGAGAAGCATCAGCAAGAGGACACTGGAAAAAACTGCATAAGAAGAGAGGTGATAAAGACTTAAGGAAATTCAGTTTCCCAAACAGAGCAATTGATCAATGGAATGCACTACCGAATGAAATAGTGTGTGCCAAAACAATTCACAAATTTAAGGATATGTACGATAAATATGGTTTAAGACACGGGACGGTACGAGCTTGACTCATTCCTGTAAAGATACAATTAGGTAAGGTAAGAACACACACACACACACACACACACACACACACACACAACTCTCTCTCTCTCTCTCTCTCTCGACCATTTTATTCAGCCAGGGAACCCCATATTATGAATTAAATAAGGGTAAATTGTTGAGAAAGTCTTGTTAGGTATCTGGTAGAATTCTAAATATGTACTGTAGTTTCTGACCTAACAGCTGCGGGAATATATCATTGTTGTCACTCTTGTTATCCTCCAGGAGTAATTCCTAACAAAAGCATATGCATGGTGAATACTTTACTGTGAATCTAGTAGGTATTCTGCCAAGAAAGACAAAGTAACAAAAAATGTTTCAGGTTGCCATGGCCTCCAAGGAGCAACAGCTATGGATGTAAAGTCTCTGTATGTAGTGACTTTTCAACTAAGCTGGAAATATGGTGAGTCATGCAGGCTGCCAGAGTCTTACTTAGCTGGCAATGGGTAGTCTGGGTTTCGTTTTGGTGGGCACCATTGGTGGTGGGGAGCGGTGGGCAGTTTGAAATATTCGGTACCATCTGCACTGTTAGTTGATGCCCTAAAAAGCCAGATACTGTATTGCCATAATTCAGCCTCATTTTTCGCTTTGTCGGATAATGACAGATGTCTGTTGATGCAGCGTCGGATAATTGGAATGTTATTGTATTTATTTCTTCAACTCCCATTTTCATAAAATCATTACTTTCTCAGGTAATAATTAATATGAAAAGGGAAAAAAATATTATAGCATTTTGTCTATCTATCTATCTATCTTTAGCCCGATGTCCTAATCCCGCAAAGGGTGGCCGCAGACAAAATGCCTCCAGGTCGCTCTGTCACCCACCATTTGACTACCCTCCCCCCAACTCACTCCTCCCTCCCTCATATACCTCTCAACTCCATCCCTCCACCTCATCCTCGGTCTACCCCTCCCTCTCCCCCCCTCCACCTCACCTACATATACCCTCTTAGTCAGTCTTTCATTCTCCATTCTGTCCACATGTCCAAACCACCTCAGTGTATTTCTCTTTATCTTCTCAACCACATCCACATCCACCTCACGACGTTCCTTCACTTCTTCATTCGTCAACCTGTCTCTCCATGTCACTCCACATGCTCCTCTCAAGTAACTCATTTCCACTGCTCTCACTCTTGACTTGTTCCCCTCTTGCAAGGTTCATGCCTCGCTTCCATATGTCAGAGTAGGGATCACAATAATATCATGCAGTGACTTCTTAACTTCCATACTCACCTCCCTATTTCTCATCACTGCTTTCAGTGAACCAACATCCTTCCTTCCCTGCTGTACCCTTTCAAGCACTTCATCCCCAAGAGTTCTATCCATACTCATCACACTACCCAAGTACTTGAATGCTCTCACATTCTCCATATCCTCACCATCCAACCTCACTGTACATTCTGTGACTTCATTCCTCTCAGACACCATAACTTTACTCTTGTTTACAAACTTTCAGATTCCTCTTCCTACACACTGTCCCAAATTCTTTCACCAAACCCTGCAACTCCCATTCATCTTCACTCAACAATACTGTATCATCAGCAAACAGCAACACCAGAATCTTCCAAGTCTCACCCTCATTCATTAGAGCCAGCCCCACATCCACTGCCCTACCTTGCACCTCCTTTACAACCCCATCCATGTATATATTAAGCAGCCATGGAGACATCACACAACCCTGTTTCAGTCTCACATTGAGATCAAAGAACTCACTCAGCTCACCATCCACTCGCACCGTAGTCCTAGCTCCTTCGTACATACTCTTCACAGCACTCAACAATTTCCCCTCCACTCCATATAATCTTAATACCTTTCACATACCTTGCCTATCTGTTCTGTCATAAGCTTTCTCCAAGTCCATGAAGGCAGCATACACTTTCTTTCCCGTCTCTAGATACTTCTCCACTAAACATCTCAGAACAAATATCTGATCTACACATTCTTTTCCCTTCCTAAATCCCCCTTGTTCTTCTCCAACTAGCTCCTCTGTCATATGCCTAACCCTATTAGTGAGTATTCTACCACATGTTTTTCCAGTCTCACTAAGAAGGCAAATACCCCTATGGTTACCACATATTTCTCTCTCCCCTTTTCCTTTGTATAAAGGAACAATTATACCTGATTTCCGGTCCTCTGGAACCCTTCCCTTTTCCCAAGCCAGTCTACACAACTTCCATATCCACTTCACAACAATCTCACCCCTATACCTCAGCATTTCACCACACACTTCATCAAATCCTGGGGCCTTTCCCATCTTGATCTTCTTCATTGCTTCCACTACTTCTGCCCTACTGATCGCTTCCTCCCTGCACTCATCTCTTCTTCTCCTAGCCTTTCCCCAACCACTTATACTCGCATTGCTCTCACTCTCTACATTCAACAAATCCTCAAAGTGCTCCCTCCATCTCCTCAATTTCTCTCTCTTCTCCACCAACAATCTATTATTCCTATCTTTCACTCCCTTACTATTTCCCCTTTCACACTGCCTTACTTTCTTTACCTCCTTCCAAAACAATTTCTTACTCTTCCTCCATTTCACACTCAGATTCCTCCCATATTCTTCATCCACTTTCTTCTTACTCTCCTTCACCAGTCTCTTCACCTCCCTTCTCCTGCTCACATATACCTTTCTCTTCTCTCTCTCATATTCTCCCCTACCTCTACTTGCTAACCATTCACTATATGCCTCTTCTTTTGTTCCACAGCTCGTTTCACCTCATCATTCCACCATGCTGTCCCTTGCACACCCTTGCATCTCCTCCTCACTCCACAAACCACCTCATATGCTGTGCCTATCTCTTCCGTGAATATCTTGCATATGTCTTCCACCCCTTCCATCTGCTCTAACTCATACCTTCCCAATCTTTCTTCCACTATGCTCATATACTCTGCCATTTTCTCACTATCTTGCAGCTTCTCCACTCTTGTCACACGAGCTGTTTCCTCCTGTCTTCCCCTTCGTCTCTTCAATCATTTTCTTTGCAGCTTTACCTTGGCCATCACTAAGTGATGGTCCGAGACTCCATTCCCCCACCCTCTCCACACTCTTGCATCCAACACTTGTGTAGGAATAATTTTGGGACTACTTCTTGCCGACATCAGTCCAGTCTCTGTTATAATTTTCTCTGCCTATGCCTGTATTTTGTGTATAGACTCTAATGATTAGATGGTAATTTGCTGTTACCGGAGATTTGCAGCAGTTGTATGAAACTAGCTACCAGCTAGTCAGAGTGGAAAAAGATGGAAGAGGCCATTATGCTGCAGTAAACTGACTCAGGGTGCTGCTGCTGCTGCTGATGATGATGATGATGATCATGATGATGACCTCAGTCAGCATCATGTGATAACAGTGTGGGAAAAAAAAAAAAAAATCCCAATTAATAGACTTAGCTCTTGGTAATGAAGTGTCATCTTCACTTTATGTGCTATGCATAGCCCACTTTTAAGTTATGATATATTGGATTGAAGACTAGTAAGAAATAATGCAAAATTTTGGAAACTGATTGTATTTCTGAATAAAATGTATCCAGAATGTGCACACACCTCCTAAATCATCAGCTTCAAGCCAACGCAGTAACCTTAAGAGCACTGCGTGATAAATAGAGCGGGGAAAGTTAGTAGCTCCCACCATTGTCCATAGTCAGCATGATGTTCATCTGTTTGTATCAAACAATTCTTCCATTAACTATTGTGGAAAGAAATGTTCTTAACACAATTTTATACTGTTGGGAAAGAGTATTGGAAAACTTACCAGGTTGTGTATATTGTAAAGCATAAACCAGAAAAGAATAAGCCAGTGTCGATCTGTTATTATCACCAAATGTTGTAACTGCTTTCTGATGTCTGTGTTAATTGGCTTTTGCTTGCTGAATTACAGCACTAGAACTGTATTGATGATGTTTCTGTGGTGTTGTCTACTGATGCGTGTTGCTCTGTTTGCTGTGTAGTATGTGAGAAATGGCTATCCATGTACTGTACTAGGGTAATGAGGCCTCATCCATCCCTGTTGTTTGTTCTGTCTTGTCCTGCTGTAATGTAGTTGTTGACATGTGGAGTGTTGGACTTGTTTGTGAGTGTAGTTTCATGTATTAATGCTATATTCATGTGTGCATGAAGAAAGCTGGGCTTTGTGTTGACATCTATGTTTAATTGTGAGTTTTTTTGTGTATTGTTTGTGTCTTTGCTTATAGGATCTTTTGTTTTGTAAGTTGTGTGTGCTGTTGCAGCCACATGGCCATCGTGTGGTGTGGTGTTTGCATGATGGCAGGACTGAGCAACTGCGATACTGCTGCATTCAACTTGCCATTGTTGGCATGTAATTTTCCTGCTGCATTTGTGGCATGTGTTTCTGTGTGGGTCAAGGTTGAGCTTGTTGCCTCTTGCAAGGAGTAAGAAGAACTGGCAGGCTAGACAATCTGCAGTTGCTCTAGAAGAAAAAAGAATGTATCGCTGGGAACACGACCTTTTGTCAACTCTGCAGTTCACCATCCTCTGTTTAAGGGGATGTGAAAGGGTGAGGGCCATTTGCTGGCCCAGCTGGAATCTTCACCTGGGTTGGGATGTCTCCTGTTCCAGATAAGGTCCTCCATCCGGGCTTATTGACATCACTACAGGAAGGCAGCCCTCTCCAGTGCCAGGCCTCACCCTAAGGACCTGGAAGATGATATGGATGCTTTGTACATAGGATCACATGCTTGGGGTTTGTACATGCACAATGCACCCTGTTCACAAAGTTCCCCATACTGCATCCTTTGTCTTTGAGCATGATAATTTATAAAGTAAATCTCCATTTCTAGTATTATTTGCCCAAAGACTAGGCCTGTGAAACTGGGTACTTTGTACATTGGGTTCTTTATACATGGGCAGACTTCATGCATACAACGCTGGTATGACATTGTGCACTTTTTCAGTGCATATGGTGTTCCTGGGGTAGCTTATGGCCACTGTGCTCTGAGACTTCTTGTATACTGATCCCAGACATACAGAGGCATCACTGTATGTGGAACCTGGAAAGTTTTGTTTCTGGCCATATTGATGTACTGCATTAGATTTCTTTAGTAGGTCTTCAGTCAGTCTGATGTAAGTTTGTAATTCCTTCAGTCTGATGACTTGCATTTTTAGTTTTTATTCTGTCGCATTTTTGTTAATACCAGACAGTTTCATTCCAGTTTGGGAAGACCTCTTTAGTGGTAGGTGGTGGCAACCATCATCCATGCACTTGATGTAGTGCTGCCTACTTCTTCCTTAGCCTTTATCATTCTTTTTCTGTGTCTGCCCTCCTCTCTTCCTATTTCTCCCACCTTCCCTGTCACTTCTTATTGCTTTTCTTTCCTTTACAGGTGGCTTTACATTGAGTGACAAGCCAAATGGTTTCCTGTAAGCTAAGAAACCATTTACGATGCTGGGTGGTAACCATATAAACAAACCATACGTGCTCCCTATGTGTCAACAAGTGGGTTGGTGGAGGGTTAGTGCCCCTCCCTGTAAAACAAATAACTCAAAGTCAAATGGCCACCCTTTACAGGATTATGACATCTGGCGGTAGACAGATAGATAGACCTCTCAGACTAAAGAAGATAAATTACCTCTTTAAGTTTAAATATACTGCATCTTGGTCCCACTGTGATGTCACAGTGGTAGCGCACAAGAAACAAAGAAGTTAGCTAAGTTTATAAAATACTGACTGATCTTAGATAAAAGAACCTGTCATTGTCAAAATTTTTCATCAGAATTCTTTTCTGGTTTTACCTTCTTACATAGGCATCCAATTTTTGCTTGATAGTATATTTTTTCTTTGTCATGACAGATTCAGCTCACACCGCAGCAACTGCAAATGATAAAGCTACAGATGTCTGGGGCAACGCAGCAACCCATTATCATTCAGACGGCCCCAATCCAGGCAGTGACGCAGCAGGCCCAGGCAGTAGTTACATCACAGCCACAGATCATCCAGCTCCAGCAGGTGTGTTATCACTATAGGCTTTCTATTTTATGAAGGCAGTTTGGGTGGGGCCACCTAAGACCTCACACCACTAGCTCTGTTGTCACATCGCTGCTACACAAGTTTCTCTCTCTCTCATATTTAAATGTGTATTAACTACTACTAATTTTATTTTCTTTATTTTTTTTTTTTCATTTTGAATTTTGATGGGCAAGCTTCCATTGCGGGAGACTGACCGAGTATGACCCACACACACAAGGCTATCTCTCGTGTCACTCCACTTGACAACGTCGCAAAAGCAACACTGACAAGTCTCATGGGATTTATATTATATTGTAGTTTTTTTAAATTACATCTGTACAGAGTATTTGAAATTCATTTATAAATAGCTACTAACTTAAAATAAGAGAGAGAGAGGGAGAGAGAGGTGAGCAGGCATAATTACACGTGTGTGGCGGCGGTGATATGGCAACAGAGCTAGTGGTGTGAGGTCTTAGGTGGCCCCACCCAAACTTCCTTCATAAAACAGAATGCTTATAGTTACTCTCATTCATCATCATGTTGTAACTGTGGCCTGTTAACACTCACCATGGGTAGAATGACTTCACAGTTTTCCGCTAACCTGTCCTTTCACATATTTCAGTTGACCTAACCTTTCACCTGTCATAATACTGTTATTACAATTTACCTTTTTTGAGAGAGAGAGAGAAACTTCAGTTCCATGCAAGTGAAATCTTAGTAAATGAAAATCAAGACCTGTTTACTGTATTTAACGATGATAGATTTGCCATATATGAAATACTGGAGCTCACAGGTGAAGACAAAAACAGACTAGTAGAGTTTCCAATTTGAGGACATGAAGGAAATATTGCCTGAGTATATTTTGGTGCTAGAAATTGAAAATAGAGGAATGGCTGATTTTCATAAAAATTTTGTCCTTGCAAGCTCCTAATCTGTAAACTGCAACTTTAGGACAATCTGCCCTACCTGTGGTGCCAAGAAACAGAAAGAAAAAATGAAAATAGGACTAAAAAACTTATTTTACCTGCTTAATGTGTAAGAGAACAAAGCGAAGTATGCATGTGTCTAATATCGCCTGAGGCCTTCAACATTTTGGCAGTCAACCCAGACACACCTGCTGCCTTCCCCACCCTCATCCTGCCTATTGCCTCACTCACAGTAGCAGCATCAATCAAAGGCCAAGGGCCAGACACTGGATCTGCTGGCTCCAAACCTTCCCTGTCCCAGTCAGACTCCTCATTCAACAACCGGTTATAATGCTCTCTCCATGCATCATTAATATCCTCACTGTTCACCACTACCCTTTCTTCATCATTCTTCACACCTTGCTCACCTATAATATCCCGATTATCCCCCTTCACCTGACCTGCCACCCTAAATATCATATTTTTCCTTTCCCCATGATTTAGGTTATCAAGTAAAAGTTTCTGTGACTCAGACTTTGCCCTGTATACCTCTCTTCTAGCCCTACGCTTGGCAGCCAAATATTCCTCTTTGCTACCACCCTTCTTCCATTCCCAGAAAAGCCTTCTTTTGTCCTTAACTGCAGCTTCTACACCCTCATCCCACCACCAAGTTACTTTATGTCTTGGTGGTCCTCTTGTCCAAATGCATGTTACATCAGTAACTCTCAAGAGATTGTTCTTGAGGGCTCTGTACTGTTCATTAATGCCTCTGTCTACAACTCCCTGTTCAGCCACCACTCTCCTCAACTCGCTATAGAAGGCATCCCTTACTACTTGGTTTTTCAGCTTCCATATTTTCCTCCCAGGTACATAAGTCATCTTTTTCATCACTCGTTCTTTAAGCACCATATCACAGATCAATATTTTGTGCTGCTGCACACACTCCTCACTTCCTATAACTTTAACATCCCTCACTAACCTCATATCGGCCCTCCTAACCAGAAAATAATCTATCTGACTGCAATTTCCCCCAGACTCATATGTAATTAACATACTCTCTCTTTTCCTAAAGTATGTGTTGCACACAATCATGTCCGTTGCCTCCCCAAACTCGTGTATCCTTTCCCTTTCTGCATTCCTTATACCATATGCACATCCCCCATGCACTCCTTCATAACCTTGTGCTGCCTCACCTACATGACCATTTAAGTCCCCTCCCAAAATCACTAACTCATCATCCCGCATACCACCCACTACATGTAGTAAATCATCCCAAAATCTATCTTTCTCTGCTTCATCCAATCCTGCCTGCGGAGCATATGCCGATATAATCACAGTTATCTTTCTACCCAACAGAATTTTCACTAGCACTATCCTATCACTTACTTTCATAACATTCATAACATATTCCACCCATTTCTCCGCAACCATCACACCAACAACTCCATATCTGTCTGTATATAATCACAGTTATCTTTCTACCCAACAGAATTTTCACTAGCACTATCCTATCACTTACTTTCATAACATTCATAACATATTCCAACCATTTCTCCGCAACCATCACACCAACAACTCCATATCTGTCTGTCCCCTCCCTGCCAAAACAACTTACAGCAACAGTCTTTCCCAACAATCATTCTGGCTGATCCACCCCTGTACCGGACTTCCTGCAAACACACCACATCCACCCACCTCCTACTGAATGCCTCAGCGACTTCCCCCGCTCTTCCCCTCAAACTTCCCACATTCCATGAACTCATCCTCATCCCCCTGGGTGATTTAATGTCCTCAGGTTTGCTTTGAAACTTACTCTTGTGTATTGTCACAGTCAGTATTAATAAAGGGGGATAGACACACCACAGGCCCCACTCACTGCACAGTCCCAGGTCCAGGCAATGGATCTGGGACCCCTAGCCCACCAGCTTACCAGTAGGCTGTGGTTGTGGCTTCGGGGCACCCTGCCAGGACAGCTGCAGGGACACCCTCCAAGCGCGCCTTGGCACTGCAACTATCCCGCCATTATACACCCACTGATAGGGCAGCCTCCTGGGGCACTACTCCCAGGTTCGGGCCCCTCTCTATTGGGCGGAAGTGGCAGCCTGGGAACCGCAGTGCCCTGTACCCTCTAGCACAGGCCCGAGCCCCATCTCGCCCAGGACCCACGATCTATGCTGCCAGAACCCCCGTCACGCCTCCCCCCAGAAGTCCGCCACTAGGTATCGGTGGCAAAGTTCTCTGGCCGCATGCCCTTGCTGGCGCCAACCCCTGGAACATACAGTAATCCAGTGTTGTGCTACACTTGATTCTTTGCACTGTGAGTTACAATTGTTTAACACTTAACATTCTTCTTAACTGAACCACACCAGTTTCAACCGCCACTCTGCACTCCACACTCACTCCACAGTTAATCCTTTGCACTCTAAATTCTAATTTCATAATACTGCTCAACACTGTAAATTCCCATGTGGTCTAGTGGCGAGGTACTGCGGTTTATTCGCTGTTTATTCACAAAAAACGAGCATGTGCGGCATCGATTATGATGGACATCTTCCCTGAACGAAAATTAGGCAGTAACTGGGAACAGGGTTACCGGATCTGAACTCAGCCACATTACCAAACTCCTAAATTTTCATTACCAAATTCTTAATGGAAGCATTTATTCTTCACTAATTATATACACAAGTGGAGATACATGTAATCACTGTCTTTATAATTAACAGAATGTTGATTATTTTCACGCTATGTTGGCTAGCAGATTAATCAGAGAGAGCAGACAATCCACCATCTCCATCCTGTGTATCCTCATACTTGTGAAAAATTTGTTTGGTAATGCATTGTTCTGATTCATTACCAGACAAATTTTTCGTTACCAATTTGGCCCACATTTGGTAATGAAAATTACAGGTGGGAAAAAATTCAGATTTTGGGGGGATTTTTTTTCTTTTTTTGGCCATTTTTTGGTTCTGAAGGTCCAGGCCCACAATGTCCGGTAAGTGGGATGTCCGGAAAGTACAGGAATTACTGTATATATATATATATATATATATATATATATATTGTTTATTCACTCGACCCTAGATTTGCTGGACTAAAAGGGGGGGTAGACCAGTCCGGGAATGGCAAAAGTCTGGGAGTAGCAAACATCCAGCCCCACATACCATTCCCCAGACTATTACCATACTTTGTCCGAATTCTCCAATACCATCCGGCAATTATTCCAGTAATGTAGAGCATTCTGGAATGTATGCTACCTACACCAACATAACTAACATACACGGTACATAAAATAATAACACTGACGCAATAACAGTAATAATAACTGACACAATAGCTGTATTTTGCTAGTTACAACCCTAAGAATGGTTGTTTAGACAGTTGTTGATGAGAGTATGGTGGGTATGACAGAAGATCAGAAAGCTATGGAAAAAGAGGAAAATGAGCAAAGAATGGAACATCACAAGGTCAGCCAACCACTAATCAGCTGACCGAGATACAAACACGCAATCTTGGACCGAATCGGCAATTTTAATTGGAAAATATTTTAATCTTGATCATCACATAGGTTTGCACACCTAATTATTTGAAATTCAGTCAAAAATTTGTGCTTAATTTGATTATTAATAGAAAGTCAGGATTCAGAGCAAAAATTTCTTAAGGTTAGTGTAAGTGTTTTGCCTCTAGCTTAACAACACACCTTGACGGACTTTTTTTTGTAATAAACATCGATTTACAATGCAGATACATTTTTTTGTACTCAGAATAAATATTTATGCAAAACAGAAGTCTGTCAAGGCATCCTGATGATCTGAAGGGGAAATATCTACTAACATTGGCCAACCACTAATCAGCTGATCAAGATACTGTATAAACAATCATCTAATGTGATCTCGTTTTTGGACAGAATCGGCAGTTTTAATTGGAAAATATTTTAATCTTTGTCACCATATAGGTTTGCACATCTAATTATTTGAAATTCAGTCAAAAGTTTGTGCTTAGTTTAATTATTAATAGAAAATCAAGATTCAGAGAGAAAATTTCTTAAAGTTAGCAGAAGCATTTTGCCTCTAGCCTAACAACTCACATTGACGGACTTTTGTTTTGGATGAATATCGATTTACAATGCAGATACATTTTTTTTTTTTTTTTTTACTCAGAATAAATATTTATGCAAAACAGAAGTCTGTCAAAGTGTGCTGACGATCTGAAGGGGAAATATCTGCTAACATTGGCCAACCACTCATCAGCTGACCGAGATATAAACACTGATGATCAGAAGGGGAAATATCTGCTAACATTGGCCAACCACTCATCAGCTGACTGAGATATAAACACTGATGATCTGAAGGGGAAATATCTGCTAACATTGGCCAACCACTCATCAGCTGACTGAGATATAAACACTGATGATCTGAAGGGGAAATATCTGCTAACATTGGCCAACCACTCATCAGCTGACCGAGATATAAACACTGACGATCTGAAGGGGAAATATCTGCTAACATTGGCCAACCACTCATCAGCTGACCGAGATATAAACACTGACGATCTGAAGGGGAAATATCTGCTAACATTGGCCAACCACTCATCAGCTGACCGAGATATAAACACTGACGATCTGAAGGGGAAATATCTGCTAACATTGGCCAACCACTCATCAGCTGACCGAGATATAAACACTGACGATCTGAAGGGGAAATATCTGCTAACATTGGCCAACGACTCATCAGCTGACCGAGATATAAACACTGACGATCTGAAGAGGAAATATCTGCTAACATTGGCCAACCACTCATCAGCTGACCGAGATATGCTCGTAAACACTGACGATCTGAAGGGGAAATATCTGCTAACATTGGCCAACCACTCATCAGCTGACCGAGATATAAACACTGACGATCAGAAGGGGAAATATCTGCTAACATTGGCCAACCACTCATCAGCTGACCGAGATATAAACACTGACGATCTGAAGGGGAAATATCTGCTAACATTGGCCAACCACTCATCAGCTGACCGAGATATAAACACTGACGATCTGAAGGGGAAATATCTGCTAACATTGGCCAACCACTCATCAGCTGACCGAGATATAAACACTGACGATCTGAAGGGGAAATATCTGCTAACATTGGCCAACCACTCATCAGCTGACTGAGATATAAACACTGACGATCAGAAGGGGAAATATCTGCTAACATTGGCCAACCACTCATCAGCTGACCGAGATATAAACACGGACGATCAGAAGGGGAAATATCTGCTAACATTCGTGCATTTTAGCTCAAACCTAATTTTGTAATTAAGTTATATTAAGTAAAAATTTTTTTTAAGTATATATCTATCTATTGCCAGATGCCATAATCCCATATAGGGTGGCCATTTGACTCTTGAGTTATTTGTTTTATGGGGAGGGGCACTAACCCTCCACCAACCCACTTGACATGTAGGGAGCACGTATGGTTCGGTTATATGGTTACCACCCAGCGTTAAGTAGACTTCAGATAGTTAGGTGTGTATGAGCCACTGTGGCAAAAAAAATTAAAATATTTTCCAGTGAAAAGTGCCGAATCGGTATTTAGTCACACCGAGTCGGGTGAGTTAAGTGAGTAGGAATGGATCTCATTGACTTTGTCCCTAAGAAAATATTTTTTTTTTATTACCTATGACTATTATTGTGTCCAAGCCTTCCTTAAACACTACTGTGTTATGCAGTAAACTATTTATAGAGGCATTTGAGATAGGAAAGAGGCAAATGGGATATTGCCACGAGTTAGGAGCTGGTGGTGTAAAGCAGGTTGGTGGCCAAGATGCGTTTCATGCATGAAAATAATTTCTCATGTGTTACAAATGGCCTTTATTGAGTCAAAACCTTGCTAAAATTATACTGTGTTGTGCAGCAGGCTGCTTATAGTTTTATATGAGAGAATAATGGCCGGACTTTTGTTGAGAATCCTGGACTTGTACGGGCATTTGTCTGGCATTTGATTCTGTTGTTCTGCCTCTGCCTGTGTCCGGGAAATTCGAAATCCGGGAAATTGGGGTCCGCCAAATCAAGGGTCGAGTGTGTATATATATATATATATATATATATATATATATATATATATATGTCATCATCATCATCATCATCATACGGACCTCCTTTCCCACCTAAGGGCTGGGTGGGGAGTAGCAGTGTCCAGACCGCCCAAATTTGCTTAACCCAATGGGCCACGCTTTCATTCACTCATCATTCAAGCCCCCAGAATCCTGGCTCCATAGGATAAGCCCAAAACATTAACCACGCTCTGCAGCTTCACACAAACGTATCCGATATATCATCATCATCATCATCATCATCATCAGCCGTTTGAGTATCCACTGCAGGACCGGCCTATCCTGACCGAAGTCGTATACAGCCAATGTATCTCTACCAAGTGGCTTAGGCTGTCTAGTAGAGATTGTATGTAGGGTGAGAAGTGCTTGTAAGTGTAACTGTAGTGTTGGAGTGGCTTTGGATGTATGTGTAGTCTGTGAACCAAGTGTAATCAGCCCGCGCAAGTCGACTGGGTGCAAGCATACTTTACAGTAAGCGACCCTGGTTCAACCACAGCACCCCTTGTGTCTGCCAATGCAGTATGTGGCTGGGTGAACACTCCCAAAGTTTATTACCCTGGCGGAGCGTGAACCCTGGCTCACCTGTCTACGAAACGCACACTCTACCACTGTACCACAGAGGCTCCATCCGATATATATATATATATATATATATATAAGGCAGTATGAAAGGGGATATAGTAGGGGAGTGAAAGATAGGAATAATAGATTGTTGGTAGAGAAGAGAGAGAAATTGAGGAGACGGAAGGAGCACTTTGAGGATTTGTTGAATGTAGAGAGTGAGAGCAGTGCGAGTATAAGTGGCTGGGGAATGGCTGGGAGAAGAAAAGATGAGAGGAGGAAGGAAGAGATCAGTAGGGTTGAACTAGTGGAAGCAATGAAGAAGATCAAGATGGGAAAGGCCCCAGGAATTGATGGAGTGTGTGGTGAAATGCTGAGGTATGGGGGTGCGATTGTTGTGGAGTGGATATGGAAGGTGTGTAGATTGGCTTGGGAAGAGGGAAGGGTTTCAGAGTACTGGAAATCAGGTATAATTGTTCCTTTATACAAAGGAAAAGGGGAGAGAGAAGTATGTGGTAACCATAGGGGTATTTGCCTTCTTAGTGTGACTGGTAAAATATATGGTAGAATACTCATTGATAGGGTTAGGCATATGACAGAGGAGCTAGTTGGAGAAGAACAAGGGGGATTTAGGAAGATAAAAGAGTGTATAGATCAGATATTTGTTTGAAGATGTTTAGTGAAGAAGTATCTAGAGAAGGGAAAGAAAGTGTGTGCTGCCTTCATGGACTTGCAGAAAGCTTATGACAGAATAGATAGGCAAGGTATGTGAAAGGTATTAAGAATATATGGGGTGGATGGGAGATTGTTGAATGCTGTGAAGAGTATATACGAGGGAGCTAGAGCTACGGTGCGAGTGGATGGTGAGCTGAGTGAGTTCTTTGATCTCAGTGTGGGACTGAAACAGGGTTGTGTGATGTCTCCTTGGCTGTTTAATATATACATGGATGGGGTTGTAAAGGAGGTGCAAGGTAGGGCAGTGGATGTAGGGGTGGCTCTAATGAATGAGGATGAGATTTGGAAGATTCCGGTGTTGCTGTTTGCTTATGATACAGTTTTGTTGAGTGAAGATGAATGGGAGTTGCAAGGTTTGGTGAATGAATTTGGGACAGTGTGTAGGAGGAGGAAGCTGAAAGTTAATATAAACAAAAGTAAAGTTATGGTGTTTGAGAGGAATAAAGTCACAGAATGCGGTGGTGGGCAGCGCAAACGAAGAAGGACCTTGCGCAAGCGCAAAGAGCAATCCACAGTTCACTACCTTGCGCAAGCGCAAATGCGCAATCTGACAAATGTTTTAGCTTGTACAGTGTCGCAAAGTGCAAGCGCAAACCATTTGCATATATTTTTGGGAATTACTGAAAAATATTGAGATATTTAAATAAAACAGCATACCTACTTACTTACTTTCATTTATTGTTATTATTTTCTATTACAGTAATCCCTCCACTATCCGATGTAATAGAGCCAAAAGCATGTCCGGAAAGTGGTCCTGTCCGGATAGTGGACACCAGCCTCCTGGACTGGTTCTTATGGACTCTAACCAGCCTAACTTTAAAAGCCACCTAAATAACTCCCTACCGGACATGCATAGCACCTATTTAAACCTATTTAAGACCCTATTCACACCAATAATAAAGGAACCAAAGAATGAAGAATTACAAGTGACTGTACCTCAGCAAGGGTACTTACATCACGTTTATGGCTTCCTTTCTAAGGTTTTTGCAATGGTGAAAATGCTCTTGAAGCACGTACAGCAATCCAGTGTTGTGCTGCACATAATTCTTTGCACTGTGAGTTATAATTGTTTAACACTGCACTTGTTCTTAACCACCACTGCAGTTCTAACCGCCAGTTTAAACTGCCAATTTGCACTCCACAGTTGATCCTTTGCACTCTAAATTCAGATTTCTTATCACTGCACAACACTGTAAATTCCCATGTGGTGTAGAGGCGAGGTATTGCAGTATATTCACTGTTTATTCACAAAAAATGTGACGTGTAGCTTCCAGTGCGATAAGGATCTCTTCACAATCGAAGTTAGGGAGTAACTGTTGATGTCGAAGAAACAGAGTTGCCAGATCACAACAGCCACATTACCAATCTCCTCAACTTTCATTACCAAATTTAACTTTTCATTACCAAATTTGTAAAGCTAGCATTTATTCTTCACTAATTATATATACAAGTGGAAATACATGTAATCACTCTCCTTATAATTAACACCATGTTGATTATTTTCGCGCTATGTAGGGTAGCAGATTAATCAGAGAGAGCAAACAATCCACCATCTCCATCCTGTGTATCCTCATACATGTGAAAAATCTGTTTGGTAATGTCTGATTCATTACCAAACGAGTTTTTCATTACCAAATTGGCCCACATTTGGTAATGAAAAATAACAAATGGCAACCCTGACAGGGAAGAGGGGAGGGGGGAGGAAGGAAGGGGTGAAGGGGCCATGGTGTAAGCAGCTGTTTGGCACCGTGCGGCAATTTCAAATTATGGTTGGGAAAAAATTGGGATTTTGGGGGGATTTTTTTCTTTTTTTGGCCATTTTTCGGTTCCGATGGTCCAGGCCCACAGTGTCCGGTAAGTGGGGATGTCCGGAAAGTGGGCGTCTGGAAAGTAGAGGGATTACTTTGTAATTTGTGCAAGTGGGCAATCTAATATTTAGCTTGTGCAATGTCGCAAGGCGCTAGCGCAAATCATTTGCGTTATGTTTTTGCGAGAAGAGCAGTCGTTCACACTGTAAAAGCCCAAAAGGCTAGGTATTACCAAAATAAAGTTGATTCATGTGGTGGTGATAAAAAAAAAATGTCTGCAGTTGTGAACAATTTGGTTGGTCGGAGGAATGTAATTGTTAAACCAACTTCTGCATCTGATACCCAATTGGCTTCTGATTTTGCTTCATTTTTTACAAGTAAGATATCTCACATAAGAAGTGATTTAGACAGCAGTTCTCTTAGTGAAGCATACTCAGTCAACTTCCAGCCATGGTGCACCGGGGATCATTTGCTTTCAACATTTCATCTGCTGGATGTAGACAAAGTCAAATGTTATATCAGAGAACTTAATAAAACATTTTGCTCACTCAATCCAGGTGACATGTCACAACTACCTGATGGGTATGAGCACACCGCAGACTTTATCTGCAACATAATAAATAGATGCTTCTTAGAAAGTAATTTTGTGCAGTCTGAGAAACGTGCTTTTGCTTAGCCCCTAATTAAGAAACCTGGCCTTGATGTCGAGAGCATGACAAATTATTGTCCCGTCTCTAACCTGTCTTTTTTATCCAAGATTATTGAGCGGGCCATACTCGATCAACTCGTACCACTACTGGAACACAACAGAGTTGTTCCTGTTGTTCAATCAGCATACAGAAAATACCATTTAACTGAAACTGCACTGACAAGGATTCAGAGTGACTTGGTGGCAAACACTTGTAGTGGGATGTCCTCTCTTCTAGTTCTGTTGGATCTGTCTGCAGCTTTTGATACAGTAGATCATAAGCTATTGTTGGATGATCTGTATTTTTATGGCATTCAGGATAGTGCCCTTTTGCTCCTTAAGCCGTATCTGTCGGACAGATCTCAGAGAGTGGTTGTTGATTACGCAAGCTCTGATTCTGCTCCCCTTCTATTTGGAGTCCCTCAAGGATCAGTTTTGGGTCCAATTCTATTTACTATCTACACAAGTTGTTTATCGTCTCTACTTGACGCTCATGATGTGTCCTATCATTTTTATGCTGATGACACCCAGCTCTATGTTAAGATGTCAAATATCAACGATACTAAGACAAAGTTTGAATCTCTAATGTCTGATATTAAGATTTGGATGGCTAAGAGGAAACTGAAGCTGAATGATGGTAAAACTGAGTTCATCATCATCATCAGAGGAAACAGAAGGGGTGATGACACTGACAATGCCCTGGCTTTGAACATTGGCATGTCACAGCTTCACCCAGTCAGTTCTGTTCGAAATCTGGGTGTTTATGTTAATTCTAAGTTAAATTACAAAGAACATATTAATCAGGTTGTAAGAGGGTGTAACCAGCATATCAGAAATCTGTACTCTGAGAAAATTCCTGAATAGACGGTGCCTCTTAACATTGGTCCATGCAGTGGTCTTGTCTCGTGTTGATTATTGTAATTCACTGTGGGTTGGTCTTCCAAATAATGTACTAACAAAAGTTCAGTCTGTGTTGAACAGGGCAGCACGACTTATCTTTGGTCTCCCCCCGAGAACCTCAACTACCCCGTTTCTGATTGAGTTGCATTGGTTACCAGTAAAGGCTAGAATTGAATTTAAACTGTGTCTTATTACATTCAAGGTTCTTAAGTTTGGTGAACCAAAGTATCTTGCTGAATTATTAAAACTCCCATTGGCATGCCCGGGTGTGATGTTACACAGTGAAGATGATTCCTTGCGTCTTGATGAGGCAGGAGCCATTCACCAGTCATCTTTCTCTGATCGTTCTTTTGTGTATAGAGCCCCTAGATTATATAACAGATTGCTGTTGTCCATAAGACAACTCTCTACTGTTGAACCCTTTAAGAGACAGCTGAAAGCCTTTCTTTTTTCAAAATGCTGTGACCTGGAGAGAGGTACTATGATGGATGATTATAGGGTTTAATTATTGCCACTTTCATGTATATATGATGTAGCTTGTATTATATACAAAAAATGTCACAATTCTTGTAATTGTAAAAATAATGTATGGGTGTCAAGCGCTAGTGAATTCCCAAAGGAAGAACTGGCGCTATTGAGAAACAAAAGGCCAGATTATTATTATTATTATTATATTTGTGGGAAATACTGTAAAATATATATTGGTATAAGTAAATAAATTACTAAATTGCAACCTGCCCACCACCCTCGGTGACTGAGGTACAGCAGGTCCTTGTCCGGGAAAAACAGCCTTTATTTACCAAGGCATTGGCAAAGATCACGTGATTACTGTATCATCAACTCTCTCTCTCTCTCTCTCTCTCTCTCTGACAGAGAAGAGAGGGAATGGAGAATAAGAGAGAGAGGAGGGAAGGAATGGAGAATAAAAGAGAGAAGAGGGGCGAAGTTTATGCCTTATCTCCTCACTCAAAGGGACGCTTCTTTGCCATTCCTGTATTTACTCTCTCTCTCTCTCTCCTGTTTTGTCAGGACAATTTATTTAATAATTCGATATAGATATACAATAGCATATGTAATTCGTTACAAAAAATAAAAAATCATGAAAACGTATTATTTAAATCAAATATCCACAGCTGTGGATATTTGATTTAAATAATATGTTTTATTGGTTTTTGTAAGGAATTGCATATGGTAATCTTAATAAATAATGTATATTTATTATTACTTACTACTAATAATAATTTAAAAAAATATTAAAAATAAATTATCTGTTGAAGGATATTAAGAAATGTTACTACCCCCTTCCCTCCCGCCTCCCCCCACCAACCCACCCTCGCGACCCGCCCCAGCCTCCCCCATCCCTTGTCCAGCCATGCGAGAAGCTCCCAAGACCACGTGTCCCTTGGAAGACCACAATCCGCAGGGCAGGTGCACAAGGCAGGTGCGCAAGCGCAAATTTAGTTGTGCAAGTGCATGTAAGTTTGCACTTGCGCACCTGCCTTTTGATGTGCACAAGCGCAAAATTGCGCATGGTCTCGTGCGGTGCGCAATGCACAAACAATATCTTCGGCATGCAAGGGTGCGCAATTGCGCTTTGCGCAAGTGTTTGTGCACCTGCCCAGCACTGACAGAATGTACAGTGAGGATGGATGGTGAGGATATGGAGAATGTTGGTGCATTCAAGTACTTGGGTAGTGTGATGAGTAAGGATGGAACTTTGGGGGATGAAGTGCATGAAAGGGTAAAGCAGGGAAGGAAGGTTGTTGGTTCACTGAAAGGAGTGATGAGAAGTAGGGAGGTGAGTATGGAAGTTAAGAAGTCACTGCATGATAGTACAGTAGAACCTCTCTCATTTGGACTATCTGGGGGGAAGGGTTGTCCGAATTAGCAGATTGTCCGGACCATCAGGGTAATCTCCAGTTCATACCAAAAACTATCTACATATGGTATGTTTGTTAATTATTAGCATATGTGGCATATGTCAACCATACGTAACCGCAAAAGATGAAAGGATACTAAAATAACCAAACTAATCATGCACGATAGTTTTGTATTGCATAATTTACAGGTAAGGCCATGACGAGAAAGTAGCCTACATTTGAAATTGTAGTAAGTGACTAAGGCCCATGTAGGCAAAAAAAAAATAAATTAATTAATTAACTGTAATATTTGGAATAAAAATAAAACTTATGTAGGCAAAAAATACATTGTCATCTTTGGCATATTGATAACGCCCATATGGGCAAGAAGCTAATGTTTGATGTACAAGTAAAGCACATTTAAGTACAAAAAATAACCTACAGTAATCACTAAACACTGCAGAATATTCTGACCCATTTTTGTGTAAGCAAACTCCTCCTTTTAACACCTTTATTCATTGCAGAAGCTACACTTGCATTAACCCGCCCCGTCCCGACGACGTATGGGTACGTCACCACGATTTGCATTTGCCAGTCCCGGCGACGTACCAGTACGTCGTGCAATTGCAATGTGCATAATTTCGACAATTTTCAAATTTCGCGCTTGATTTGCGGTACGTACCCTCGCCTGACCTTCCCCTATCTGCCACCAGGCGGGGACACTCGGCGACCCCGCGCGACCCGCGCTAGCCCGCCACTCGTCCACTCACCTGGTAGCCATGGTCCTGCTCAGACATGGCTAAGAGAGGTCTCTCAGAGAGCGAAATTCAAGTCGCCCTGGACACCTTTACCGGCGACAGTGATTCCCCACTGGATGACGAGGAGATGGACAAAGATTATGTGCAGCCAGAGGAGGAAGAAACCACCAGCAGTGACGAGGAAGTTCCGTCACCAAGGAAGCGGCAGTACGTGACTTACCATGCTGCTAGAGAGGGGCAGGAGGCAAAGAAAGCACGTGGTATGTCATATCCCTATCCCCAGCGTGCCTTGGAAGCCGAATTCGAGGTCGAGGACGAGGACGGAGACGTGGGACGTGCTGCCACGTGGTATGGGCGGGAGGTGATTACGCATCGTGGCCCAGAGCGCACACCACGTCGTCTAAGCAGGTATGGGCCAAGCATTCTGTTTGGGGCGGTAGGAAGTGAAGTGGAGGGAGTGGGGAGTGAAATGGACATTCCTGGGATTAGGGAAAGTGAGAGTGAGGTGGGTGAGTCATTGCTCTCCCTACGCAGTGTGAGGCGGCAGAGTGGATCACGTGGGCCAGTGCGGGTGCGTTCCTTATCACGTGGGGTTGTGAGGGAGGGGGAAGGTGGGGAGGAACCACTCCAAAGCACGTCTTATGCTCCCCAATATCCCCTAACACGTGGTCGAGCAAGGTTGTGTGAGAGAGCACGTGGTGTGGTAATGGAGGGGGAAGGTGGGGAGGAACCACTCCCCAGCACGTCTTCTGCTCCCCAATATCAAACTATTTCATCCCCACAGCCCCCTAATGTTCCTCAAGGCCGTAAGGGTAAGGGAAAGGGAAAGGGTAAAGGCAGAGGGAAGAGGAGTGACAGTGGGGAAGCCCTCCGTACTCCTTCTCCCCAACCTCCCCAACCAGGATCTCCTCCCCACCCAGACGAAGGCGGTGATGGGGACGAGGGATTTGTGTCGTGGGATTGGGAGGATGGGAGTGATTTTTCTCCCCTCATTCACCCCTTCACTGAGCAGGGGCCATCTGGCTGCATTGCACCAGGTATTCACTGTAATTCAAGCAGGTTGGATTTTTTCCACCTGTTTTTCAGTGAGGCCTTCGTTGATCAGATCGTGCTTCAAACAAACCTGTTTGCAAGCGCCCAGCGCCTAGAAAGTGAAAGATTGGGAACAAGGAGTAGGCATTCAGTGATTTATGATTACCCTGTCTCCATTCCAGAAATGTTTTTATTTTTTGCCCTTGTCCTTTTGATGGGTATAATAAGAAAAAATAGAATTCCTGCTTACTGGACTAGGGACCCTGTTATGTTTACCCCCATATTTGGTCAAGTGATGAGCCGTAATCGGTTTCAACAAATTCTAAGTCGCCTCCATTTTTATGATGCTAATGACCCTGCAAATGCAAACAACACGGACAAAATGAGGCGAATTAGGCTGGTCTTTGATCACCTGAGGCAAACCTTTCGATCCTCATTCTATCCCTATAGAGATCTCGTCATAGACGAGAGTCTCGTGTTGTGGAGAGGCAATATTTCATTCAGACAGTATATACCCAGCAAAAGGCACCGTTTTGGGTTCAAGATCTTTGTTATGTGTGACTGTAGGACTGGATACGTGCAAGACATAGTCTTGTACACCGGTGCACAGACAGACATAATAGAAGATCGAAGTATTGGACTGTCGGAAGCAGTGGTAAAGACGATGATACAAGACTACCTTCATCGCGGTCACGTTCTCTACCTCGACAACTGGTACACTAGCCCTCTTCTCGCTCGTTATCTTCACACACATGAAACGGGAGTCTGTGGAACCGTAAAGGTGAACCGGCGTCACATGGCCAAGGTAGGGCGGAAACTTGCAAGGAGTGAGGTTGTCTTCTTCAAAGCCAACAACATCCTTGCAACAATGTGGAACCACAACAGAGAAGTAAGCCTCTTGTCCACGGTTCACCGCCCCTTGATGCATCGTACTGATTCTGTTGATTACCATAGCGAGAGCAGGCGTCGTGTTTGGAAACCTGAATGTGTCATGGACTATAATATAAACATGCGCCTGGTGGACCAGTCAGACTCCATGATATCGACGGTAGAGTGTGCCAGGACCACGATGAAGTGGTATAAGAAACTGTTCTTTCACTTGCTAGATATCACTGCTCTGAATTGCCACCACCTTCACGCCATGACCACAGGAGTTCAGGAAACCTTTGAAGGGTTTGTGAGGGAGCTCACACGAGAAATCTTTGCAAAATATTCGGTTGAAAGGCCCCAACAGCGCCCCCGCACTGCCCCTATTACCCACACTCCCCAGAGAATATCCGCCCGCCATTTCCCCACTCCTATCCTGCCCCAGCCCAACAGACCTAGGCCCCAGCGCAGGTGTCACGTGTGCAGTCATTCCCAGGTGAGACTAACGACACAGAGGAAGGACACCCGCTATGAGTGCGTGCAGTGTGACGTGGGTCTGTGTATTCACCCATGTTTTAGTGAATACCACACGTTGCTGCAATTTTAGCATGGTGTGATTGCGAAAGGACGCAGAAATTATGATGTAAATGCGACAGACAGACGCTCTGTGAAAATATCAGTCATGTGGATCGCCAAATATTAGTATAAAGTGCCTACGGGTAGAACATAAGTGCAAACATTGGGTGTAAGTATATAAATCTGCCCTAAGTTGAAACTTACATAGAGAGGGTTGTTTGATGCGATATTCTGTCGCTCAGTGCAATAAATACGGCCCCTTATTATATATTTTCTATTATGTGACATTCTTACGGGTATAATATAAGTTCAAATTATTGTATATGATGATGTATTTCCTAAGTCAAATATTCATAGCGTGTCTATTAAGATAAGATTTCCTGACGCCTAGTCGAATGAATAAGGCACGTATTAGTCAAAATAAAAGTCAGCAAGTGATAAAGTGAATAATTAGTATATAAGTGTGTGCGTGAATTAGTATATAAGTGTGTGAGTATTATGTATGACGTAACATTCCTTGCGAGGGTATTTTCAGGCGATATTCTCACGCTCACTTGAATAAATAATGGCAGTAAGTATGTACAGTGCATTGGAGGGGTGTAAATGTGTGTAATGTAAGTGGGAAAATATAATTGGAGTGAATAAATAAAGTAGATGATGAAACACGAGTGTTTGGAATCGTGGTTGCTACGTGAATAGGTGCTAGCATATCGCTAAATGCCCTCGTAATGAATGAAAATAATTGAAAACCTTCACAGTGGTGGGGGAAAGGTTCTATGTAAATGGGAAAATAATTAGAAAGTGATAAAACAATTTGGTATGTTGAAATACGAGACATAGCGAGTGCGCTTACTAAGCTGATGTGCGCTAAACTTATGCTGCATGTCATCAAAATGAATGAAAACATCTGAAATCACTTACAAACAGTTGTAATTGGTAAAATGTCATTGAAACAGAAGTATACAAGTAGAAAAAATGATTGGTAGACTCATAACAGAAAATTAGCAGATAGCATGATACGACTCGGACCTAACTCGCTATGCTCGCGCGATGGTACAATGCTTATTTTTCCTATATATGTGTCTGAAATACATTATATTGTTACTGTTATTGTTTATTAGTACAAATTCAATAAATGTGGAGGTGTTGTGTGTTGTTTGTCCCATTACTCCTTACCATAGAAAACGTTTACGCATATCCAGCCCATTACAGAATACGATACCTGCGGGGGGAAACCGCACCTGTATAGACCACTTATAGACTGCAGAGACCACTTTCTTCAAGATTTTCCATAGTTTCTCGACCTAAGCGGAAGTTTCATAAGAAAAAAAATGTTTCCAAAAAGGCTCGGGACTGGGGGATGTCATAGGTGCGGAAAGGCTCGGGACGTGACGGGTTAAGGGGCTTTGTAAGGAGGATTAACTTTTGAAATACAGCGTAAAAATATAAATGGTTGATGAACTAGTTGATGGAACAAATGCTAGCATGTGTTTAAACAGGCGCCCATGTTGCAACCTAGCGTGATCCGAGACTAAACGAATGACAATTGCTTTCCGCGCTGATACTGAAAATGACTTTAGATTTACTTTCAACATATTTTTGGAGCTTATTATTTTTAAATTTTGTCCGAATTAACAGAAATCCAGATCAAAGGGGTCCGGACCAAAGAGGTTCTACTGTATTGTGATCCCTACCCTGAAATACGGAAGTGAGGCGTGGACCTTGCAAGAGGGGAACAAGTCATGAGCGAGAACAGTGGAAATGAGTTACTTGAGTAGAGTATGTGGAGTGACATGGAGGGACAGGTTGACGAATGAAGAAGTGAAGGAATGTTGTGGGGTGGATGTGGATGTGGTTGAGAAGATTAGGAGAAATACACTGAGGTGGTTTGGACATGTGGAGAGAATGGAGAATGGAAGACTGACTAAGAGGGTGTATGTAGGTGAGGTGGCGGGAGGGAGAGGGAGGGGTAGACCGAGGATGAGGTGGAGGGATGGAGTTGAGAGGAATATGAGGGGGCTGAGTTGGTGTTAGGGTATTCAAATGGTGGGTGACAGAGTGACTTGGAGGCGTTTTGTCTGCGGCCACTCTTTGCGGGATTAGGGCGTCTGGCTATAGATAGATAGATAGATGTATACATAAATATATGTATATATGTATGTGTATATATATATATATATATATATATATATATATATGTATATATATATATATATATATATATATATATATATATGTATATATATATATATATATATACGATTGGGCAAATATGAATTGGAGCAGATGGGAGACGTGGAAGGTGTGTGTAGGATATTTACAGAAGAAATATGTGCAGCATGTGATGTGGTGTGTGGAAGGGAAGAGAAGACGGAGGGGGTGCAAGGAACAGCGTGGTGGACTGAAGAGGTGAGACAGGCTGGGGCACAAAAAGAAGAAAGCATACAATGAATGGATGAGAAATAGGGGGGCGGAAGAAGTTGAGAGGCGGAAGAGAGAGTTATATGTAGAAAGAAAGAGAGAGGTGAAAAGATTAGTAAGAGAGAGTAAGAAGAGAGTGGATGAGGAATTTGGAAGGAATTTGAGTGTCAAGTGGAGGGACTGTAAGAAAATGTTCTGGAAAGAGGTGAAGAGAGTAAGACAGGGTGGAAGTGAGGTTAGCAGGGGAGTGAAAGATAAAAATGGTAGATTACTAGTGGAGAAGGGAGAAAAAGTGAGCAGATGGAGAGAACACTTTAAGGAATTGTTGAACATAGAGGATGGAAGTAATGCGAGTATAAGTGGCTGGGGAATGGCTGGGAGAAGGAGGGAGGTGAGAAGACAGGAAGAAATCAGTAGGATAGAAGTTGTGGAAGCAATGAAGAAATTTAAATCGGAGAAAGCCCCAGGAATTGATGGAGTGTGTGGTGAAATGCTGAAGCATGGGGGAGAGATAGTAGTAGAATGGATGTGGAAGATGTGCAGATTGGCCTGGGAGGAAGGTACAGTCCCGGAGGATTGGAAGTCCGGTATAATTATCCCCTTGTACAAAGGAAAAGGGGAAAAAGAAGTGTGTGGTAATCATAGGGGCATTTGTCTTCTTAGTATAATAGGAAAAGTGTATGGTAGGATACTTATTGACAGAGTTAGAGAAAGAACAGAGATATTAGTTGGAGAAGAACAGGGAGCCTTTAGGAAGGGAAGAGGTTGTGTAGATCAGATATTCATTCTTAGATCTTTAGTGGAAAAGTTTCTAGAGAAGGGAAAGAAGTTGTATGCGGCTTTCATGGATTTGGAGAAAGCATATGAGAGGGTGGATAGACAATGATTTAGTAATACGTA